>NC_083596.1:7004192-7096692 GCF_027579695.1 Neoarius graeffei
CTAGAAAGTTGACCAAATCATCTGAATGTCAGCTTATAGCTATCAGAGAGCAATATTTATTTAAATCGCTGTTCACTCAAAAGTATTTTAGCAGAAATTAAGACGTATAGCGTTGTGAATAGTGACTGTATGAAGATTAATATTAAACAGCTGTTAGAGAGTTTATGGCGGATCACTGTTGCTCCTTTTCCACCAAAGCAGTTCCAGGGCTGGTTCGGGGCCAGTGCTTAGTTTGAATCCGGGTTTTCTGTTTCCACTGACAAAGAACTGGCTCTGGGGCCAGAAAAACCGGTTCCAGGCTAGCACCAACTCTCTGCTGGGCCAGAGGAAAGAACCACTTACGTCAGCGGGGGGGCGGAGTTGTTAAGACCAACAACAATAACAAGACCGCGAAAGATCGCCATTTTTAAGCGACGAGAAGCAGCAGCTGTACAAACGCAAAGTCATCCATTATTATTGTTGTTGTTGCCGCTGTTGCTTCTTCCGTGTTGTTTTTGCTTTGATATTCGCGCCAAGGTTTATGTAAACGTAGCGATATAACTGACGTATACAGCAACGTAATGATGTGGCTCCGCTTAGCACCGCGAGCTATGGAAAAGCAAACTGGTTCTCAGCTGGCTCGCAAATTGAACGAGTTGTGCACCAGCACTGGCCCCGAACCAGCCCTGGAACTGATTTGGTGGAAAAGGGGTATGTGTAACCTGCCCCTATGGATGAGCTGCCACTGGGATTTGGAGACCTCTCTGGTTGAAATATGTAAATGCAACAAGGAAGTTGGAGAAAACATAAGAAAATAAGCAAACCTGTCAAAACGCAATCGTTCCAGTAGAATTTGAGTAACGCTACATCTAAGATGAGATGTTACATAAAATAATGAGGTACTAACTCAAAATAATAAGATATTAACAAGAAATTATGAGTTTGTAAGTCAACAAAATAACAACCTATCTTGGTATAACATGATAACCATTCCGAGTAATGTCATTACATCTTGAAATGAATTGGTAACGATAATGAGGTATATCTTCAATTATTAAGTCAAAATAAAAACTTGCAATCTGGAAATAACAAGATATTCTGTACTTGTGCAACCATTCTTGTGCAGATGAGCCTCCTGACAAGTTAACACACATTCAAGGAGTGTTGAAGTATGAATGAAATTATCTCCTGCCGTGCCATGAATTTCTCCTCTCGGCCTTAATGAATTATCGCAAACCTTTAATTTGCATCTTTCAGCAGGACTTGTAGTTCCTGAGTATGACATGAAGTTGGTCTTAGACAATCGTTATGAGTGTAAACAGGCGTTACATTCTTGTCTCTCATAATCACAATGATTAAGATTAAAAAAATGCTTGCATGTTTATTTTATTAAGCAATACGTTCCTAATTTATGCAATACAAACGATCTTCCTCATCCCCCCCACAGCCATGCCCCTGACGTTGAGTTTATCCCCGGCCGCTGTGTGTCAATGCTTCACTCTGGTGTCCCTTTGCACCTCCATTGCCGACCCGAACTGGATCCAAGTGCAGAACAGAACAGACCCGAACCAGCTCATTTACGGCGTGGCCTTTACAGTACATGCTGCACAGAACCTCTCTAACACCGGTACCACACACACTTCACTTTGATGCATTTGTTGTAATTAATGCCATTAGTTTTAGCACAAAATATGAATTTGGAACATTGGAGTAATGAATATATTTAGTGATCAGATGTTGTTGTTGAAACATTAGTATAATGTATAATGGGTGAAAAACCATAGCCTAATGGTTAGAGAAGCAGCTTTGGGACCAAAAGGTTGCTGGTTTGATTCCCTAGACCAGCAGGAATGGCTGAAGTGCCCTTGAGCAAAGCACCTAACCCCCAACGGCTCCCCAGGCTGCTCTGGGTATGTTGTACGTCGCTCTGGATAGGAGCGTCTGCTAAATGCCGTTAATGTAGAATAAGGGAAAATGTTTTGGATAAATTCCTGTCCTCAAACAGGTTCAATGATGCCACTTCGTTGTGATGAGTAGCATGCTATAGATGCACAATGGTGTAACATAGGGAAAAAAATTAAAAATTCAGGTTTTGATTTTATGTACTGAAATAACTATTAGGCACAATTTTTACAATATCTATATAAATGAGTTGTTTTTACCCATTTTAACCTTGAAATCAGCATTTTAATGATTACCCATAATGCATCGTTTATCGCGCTAAAACAAGCAAAAACGTCATAAGACAGTGGAAATACTACCTTTACTACCTTCACGTGGCGTCTTTCTCGATCGCACGTGCCTAGAAGCGTACCTTCTAGAACATTCCTGGGTGGTCACGGACTGTCACGTAGCCTAGTTCGGTTGTGAAACTCGCTAGGATGGAGTATTTTCGCGAGTTTAGTGGCAAACTTTTGCGCCGCAATTTCTCTATTCTCGAAATTTGTAACCTGAAACCCTACAAGAAATGTTTCATAATGTTTGGGATTTTGAAAAATGCTTCTAGCAAGTTTATTTCGCTGTATTTTTTCCGTGAAACTTGGCATAAATCATCCGTAAGTGATGAGCGTGACATTGTTATTTTGGTATGGGTCACGGAGTTAGTTGGAAGCGAGAGAAATGAGAGTTTCTCAACTACAGCACTTCTCACCATAGATGGCTGGCGTGTTTCACAGCGTTTGGGATTTACTAAATCGACTAAATCTCTAGATCTACTGAAGCTACGAGGATATAAATCACCAGGATTCTAATTTACTGGGTGAGAAGTATTAATATATTTTTTTGAAAGGTTTATTCGCGCTACAAGTCCATGAAAGTTGGAATTGTTCGTGAAGGGGTTAGTTAGATTTTGGTAGCGTGACGCGCACAACAAGCAAAAGAAAAACTAATTTTCTTCCGAATTTCCTTGCTTTATCAAAATTATTTTTTGATACATTAAAGGACCCATGGCATGGTGGTTTGTTGATGCTTTAAACGGGCTCGTGGAGGCTTCCGGATGTTATATCCGCAGCCTTTCTCGAAATGAACCCTCGGCACGTAAATATAGCCTCCTGGGAGAAAGCCCCATTTCAGCGCTTTTCCCAGTGCGTCGTTTTGCTAATGAGAAGCAGGAGGCGGGGAAGGGTAGAGGGTGGGGGCGGGCCATGGGGGGAGGGGGAGAGGCTTGACCAAGCTGCGCACACACATACTCGCTGCTATCAGCGCCTGTAGCCACGCTGCTAAGACAAAACCCCGTTCTCCCTTGGACTCCTTTCGTAAACTCAACGTGACACAGAGAGTGAGAGTGTTCGGAGTGGTAGTTTACGAACGTATAATACCCTAGGCTTGAACACGCACTCCATAACCAAAGAGGATAGAAGCAGCAACTACAACAACATATCGCTTATCCAACAGAAGACATGCATTGCGGAGCAATAGTCAAACATAAGCTCATAAGTTACAGTCAATTTCCAGACTAAACTCAGTTTAACAGAGCATGCTGCATGCTCTTTAGTTTTGTAGCGCAGATTACCTGGCTAACTGCAGGAAGCGGTTAGCTGCACAGCTAATGTAGCCATTGCTAGGCTAACTCACCGATTTTAAAACACGGCAAAACGACCAGTTATACACTTACTTGTTCGGTGTTTGTGGCTGATGCGGCAGGGATGCTTGGTACGGACCCAGGCTTCAGTGACAGTTGATGTGCAAAACCTGCCCTGTACTGTCCCAAGTTGTGGAAACATTCCTCAGGAAAATGCTTCCAACAAACATACACCGTCTTAGGTAGACTCGACGGCGTATTATTGAAGTAAATAAAATTAAGCCACTGCGTCTTCAGGGGCTCTCCCGTCGGCAGTAAAAACAGACTCTTTTCTCTGTTGTCACATCCATGTACAGCGCAATTTCCATGTTTCGCTCGTTTAGGTGATGCCATGTTGTTGTGTCCTCTATGGTCTCCTCACTACAACTGGGCGGGGCAATCCATACAGTGGGTGGGAATCCAGAGGGGGGGGCGTGGGGATCATCTCCCTTGCTGACGTAGAAAAGGGAAGAGCTTATCAACGCGCCGTTTTGACGCGCCATTCTCAAATGTTGGGCATAGTTTGGTTTACACATTATGAAATTTCTAGCCACTGGGGTGACTTAAGAAGGTCAGAGGAACCCATTTTAACGTTAAAAAACCTCAGAAAGTGAAAATTTCATGCCATGGGACCTTTAAAAGACTGTGTGTTTATAATATTTAAGCGTTTTTTTTTTTATAGAGAATATTTGATCAAAACTTTCAAAACAGCATTCAAAGTGATTTTTCACGGGTGTAAATGTTACGCGTGACGTCCATAATTACGTTCAATTTTAAGAACTAAAATTCTGTTAAAAATCCTAGATTTGTGCTATCATTCTGGGGTTTTGCTGAATAATACTTTAGGGAGTTCTCTTACAATGCTGAAAATTCAATGAGTTTTGGTGAAATTCTAGAAAAGTTATTTACATTTTAACGCGCCTGATAGCGATTGTGCTCACACAGCGTGCTACTCATATGTTTGTTTGGTTTTTTTCCTTTTGCATTTCCCCACCAATTTTTCCCCCTAATTTAGATATAGTAAGTTCTCACCCACCAAACTGGTCTCCCCGGTCACATGACCGCTACCAACCAGGGAGGGTGAAGGCTATCATGTCCTTCCTCTGAGGCACCTGATGCCAGCCAACCACATCTTTTCAAACTGCTTCATATGCAACATTAAGGGGTGGTGTAATACACTCGGACGAAAGCGCAATCCGCCCACTTCCGTATACATGAGCTCACAGACACCCATGATTGGCTAGTATGGCTGTAATTGGTAATGTCACTTCCTCATATTTAGGATGCAGTGAAGGCGGTCATTTTGGTAAACAGGAATCAATTTTTTTCACTTTTAACACCGAGCATGTATACACATCCTTATGGGATAGATAGATAGATCAATAGATCGATCGATCGATCCTGTGCAAGACTATACAAGCAAACATTAGGGAAGTGGAAAATTGTGTGGCGTTGAATTTTTTTTTTTTGCCAAACCATTACCTTTTAGGAACAGAATCAGTTCTCGTTTGGTGTAATGATGAGAGGTTAGTTTGTTGTTGTTGTTGTTGTTTCAGCACCTTTGGGTGGGATGCACGGACTGGGCATGGCTTTGCTCTACCTGCTCGCTGCTCTGTGCTACAGCGCCGTTCTGCTCTCCAGCTCCTCCTTCTTGGTGGATTTCATCGGGATCAGGTTCACTCGCCCCAGGCTGGTCATGTCACTTCACATCACCACAGGTGCTTATTTTAGCTGTTATTTTGGAAGCTGCAAGCTTTTATGAGAAGCGTCTATAAAATCTGGATTAAAGGGTTCGGGCTTGGTGTCAGTAATGAGTCTGTTATGTAACGGCTTTAAGGCTTGCAGGCTGTTCTGATGGATAAATATCCCCAGTAGATGTGCAGTACTCAATGCTGACTTGTGCACACAGCGTATAGAAATGCTACTAACTAGAAAATGCTAAACAGACCAAAGAAATGGCCAAAAACTGTACAGTAAGATCTCTGACTTTAAAGGAGAACTGAAGGCAATTTTTTTTATCATCAAAATTCTATTTCTCTCATTTTATTAAATATCGGAATGCATTTTTGATCGCTATTTTGTCGCTGCTATAGCAAGTTATGAGTGTTTGAAATATGCTCTGTAATATATCAGTCCACATGTCAAAGCAATGGCCGTAAACGAGATTCGTTGAGACCTGTGCGAGACATCGTAGGACGGAAGTAAAACGTACAGTGGAAATCAAAGCGACCTACATCTGCCAACGTTGTCGAAAGACGCGCGCGCCCTCTTTCGAATGCTGATGAAATCAAGCCGGAAGTTTTGTTTGTTTTGATAGCGATCAGGAAAGTTTGAAAAAAGTAGGCAGTAATCGTCATTTAAACTCGTTTTTGTGCAATATTTCGTTTGGAAAACAGTTTTCAAAATGGCGGCACTGACACCTGGCTGACACTTCACGTTTCCAAGTCTCGCGAAGATCGCGCGGATAAGCGACGCCTGCCGTGGACCAAACGAACTCAATTCAACATGGCTAAAAACCGAACAGGCCGATAAGTATAATATTTAATTGCAATTAGTTGCCAATACGAGTCACGATATAAGGTTACTAAAACCGAAAACGTAATTGAATAACACGTTAATTAAGAAATAAAGCAAGTTTAAAAATGACTTCAGTTCGCCTTTAAAGGAACAGTCCACCGTACTTCCATAATGAAATATGCTCTTATCTGAATTGAGACGAGCTGCTCCGTACCTGTCCGAGCTTTGCGCGACCTCCCAGCCAGTCAGACGCAGTCAGACGCGCTGTCACTCCTGTTAGCAATGTAGCTAGGCTCAGCATGGCCAATGGTATTTTTTGGGGCTGTAGTTAGATGCGACCAAACTCTTCCGCGTTTTTCCTGTTTACATAAGTTTATATGACCAGTGATATGAAACAAGTTCACTTAAAAAAATTGAAACGTAGCGATTTTCTATGCTATGGAAAGTCCGCACTATAATGACCGGCGTACTAACACCTTCTGCGCGCTTCGGCAGCGCATTGATATCTGAGCTCCGTATCAATGCGCTGCCGAAGCGCGCAGAAGGTGTTAGTACGCCTGTCATTATAGTGCGGACTTTCCATAGCATAGAAAATCGCTACGTTTCAATTTGTGTAACTGAACTTGTTTCATATCACTGCTCATATAAACCTATGTAAACAGGAAAAACGCGGAAGAGTTTGGTCGCATCTAACTACAGCCCCAAAAAATACCATTGGCCATACTGAGCCTAGCTACATTGCTAACAGGAGTGACAGCGCGTCTGACTGCGTCTGACTGACTGGGAGGTCGCGCAAAGCTCGGACAGGTACGGAGCAGCTCGTCTCAATTCAGATAAGAGCATATTTCATTATGGAAGTACGGTGGACTGTTCCTTTAAAGCAGTCCTCATGCAGAGCTGTGATGGGGCTGGAAGGAGTGAATCACTTTAGGGTGTGTTGTTATGGGTAAATAATCAACAGCAGGGCAGTATGATGCAGTCCGCTCCATTACCGATCCAGAGCTGATTTATTTTCTGATGTTTTATTCCTCTTATACCACAGTGGGTTCTCTCTGGTCCTGTCTTGAAGATTTCTCCATTGCTAAAGCACAGACACTGGAGTCTCCTTCCATAAATATACACAATTCGTTTTTTGTTTTTTAAGATTTGGTAAATAACACTTTAAAAAAAAAAATCCCTGTCCTGAACAGTTTGTCATTTTTCCAATCAAACCTTGACGAATCTCTGCAGTGGTGTAGGGTGTGTTCGGAAATAGACTGACCATTAAAAATTCGCTCATAATCAGATCTTCAGTCAAATATGGCTGCTGATGGGAGTATAAAAACTTTACATTACAACCAATTTCCTGTCCACTGAATGCTACGATATTTGCTTGTTAAAGAAAATATCTTGCAAATAAACAGACTGAGCTAAAAGTTGGTCTTTACGTCTGTCCTTTATAAAAAAGCTGCATGTTGAATTTTTTTTCTTAATGATAGAACCGCTAAAGTGATGAAAATAGACGGGACTACTTTCTGTCAGGGAGGCCGCCATAACTCCATCGTGCGTGATGTTATTTTCCGCGAGCGCAGCGGAGGTGTACAAGTGCAGGCTATACTAGCGTCAGCAGGGCAAAGTATTCTGTCAGGGATGGTTGGAGACTGCTGTAAGTGCAGAAGATCTTTATTATAAAGAAAACCGCAAACAGTCCAAATCAGCAGGCGTATATCATGAACGGTAAAACAGGCAAAAGGTCGAGCGAGGTACAAACAGAATATCGTAGACGAAAGCGGGATCAAAAACGAGGAACAGGAATCAGAAACAAGGTTTGGTAATGTGTCACAAGAGCGCAATACTTCGCAAAGTAAAGAGTCCTTATTTAGGAGCGCAGATTGTGCCTTAATCCCGTGCAGGTGTGCGTCATTCGCAGCGTGTGCGTGAGTCAGTTCAGTTCAGAGCACGCCTGAGAGTCCTTCTGTTGTGACAGTTAGACTATAGTATAATATTATGGTCTAGCGTGACTTCTCGGTCAATTTGTTTGCATTTCTCGACAAAAATTATGGCAACACAGGATTAGAAAAGGAATCACAATAAAGTAGTGGCTAGTTTATTGCCTGTTTTATTTTTTATTTTTAAATTTACCTGCTTATCTTCCATCCGTTTGATGCGTGACATGGCATGCTGTCGTGCGGAATCCTACGTCACGTAGCGCCACCCTCATTTTCATCAGTCCGTTGGGCCATTTCTCCAGGTGTGGCCATACCGGATATCTGGCTAATCCAGTATGGCCACGCCCAGAGAAATGGCCCAACGGCCAAAATTAGGCTGACTTTAAGCTAAAGTCAACCTAATTTTTTTTTTTTTTTTGTCTAGAACATCTCGTATTATTATTAATGTATAATGACATTTCATAACCCCATAATTTCAAAATTTCCTGGTTAATCACTTTAATGGCTTATTGTTGACAGACTACATTATATGTTTGAGGAATTGTTTACTGAAAATAGTATTCATAATTAATCCAATTATTTACATTTTATCAAAGCATTTTTTAAAAAGGTAATAAATCACATGATGGTCCGCGCTATAGGAATTTTATCATGGTTAAACGAGTCTGAGACACTGCTACATGTGTAAAGACACCGTTAGCCGTGATAAACTCACTAACGCACACCCTGGATTGGTTTCTTGCTTTATTTTATACTGGGAATAAATAATCTGAACCTAAACTGTCATTTATCCTCATTGTTGTCATGCTGATCGAGAACCGTGATTAGATTTTGGATCTATATTAACGCGCACCTGTTATTCAGCAGCCAATCAGAACTGAGTATTCTGTCTGGTCAGGGTATAAACAAAACCACACGTGCCTTGGTGTGCACTGGGTCTATAGCGGTTTCTGTAACTCCAGGTTGAGATTATACTCACATGATTATACTCACTGCGTGTTTCCAGCTGTGATGTGCGTGGCGATCCTGGCCGTGAGTGGGACGTGTCTGTGGGTGATCCAGCAGAACGTGCAGAAAGGAAGAGTGAGCTGGGTTTGGCGCACTCCCTCGGCTCCACCCAGCGGACTGAGCACCTCGCCTGGAGAGAGCTTTTACATCGAGATACTGGCTCTCGTTTTCTCCTTCATGGCCGTCGTCCTTAGCCGTCACGGTCTTCCTGAGTCCGTTGCGAGTCCGGCGCATTTCTACCCAGTGGAGTCTGAGGACAGAGAGAGGGAGTGTCTCATCAGTGAGCCGGGACCTGACGGAGACGAGTGGGGTGACTGAGTAGACTTCACATATCGGATAACAGCACTGTGCAGTGCTAACGACTGAATATGCCCAAAAGTTACTTGGCAGTTGATGAAAATATGTGCACTGTTATGTTTTTAATTATGATTCTTATTGTTTTTAACAAGGAATAACCAGAATTTTTATACACTTTAACGATGCCCCTTTTGACTAGAACTAGAAAAATCTAAAAACGGACTAAAGAGATAAGCAAACGGTACAGTAAGACCTCTGATTTTAATCTGTTTATGCTGGAATGTGTCGGGCTTTTCAGAAGCAGTAAACCATGACGGCACGGGCGTGCTGTTATTGGAAAATAATCAATGACGCAATGCCATTGTTACCCCAGAGGTGATTTTTTTGTTTTTCTATAACAGCTTGTCCTGATGTGCTTTATTCTTCTTATACCAGAGCAATTAGAATTGCGCATCATACTTTTTATCCATTTTTAGCTACATTTAATACTATGGAACAGAAACAAATTATTTCTCTTTTTATTTTCATTATAATAGATATAATCTCTCTATCTATCTCAGGTAATAAGACAAAAACATTAACTTTTTTCATGTTGCTGGTAAACCACAAACCATAAAGTCCTCTGTGCTGCGGACTCTCAACAGCGCAGCGCTTTAAATTATGTTTGACCTTTTACAAAGCACTGACACTTCTATAAATGTTTAAATAAAATTCGTCTTAAAAGCTATTCACCTGTGAATTAGTTCCTATAGTGAAGGTAACGTATTGGGCTGAGTGATTTGCAGCTGCACGACTGTTAGAGCTGCTATTAGAGAAAATTAATCAACACCTTTGGACCAGTCAGAATGGAGAATTCATCAGCTCGGATGTAGAACTATTAATGAGTAGATCTTTCTAAGGGAGTTAATCTTACAGACTTACTAAAACCTTCTAAACCATCTTCTCGGAGAATGAAGAGTATGGTCCGACCTACGAAGCCATTATACCACAGCAGTTTGTCTTGTGAACTTAATGACAAAAAAACGCAGCTTGTTGTGTCACTAAGAAATCTTGATTGATGAGGCGCTCACTTGACTGAACAGATTATTTTTTTTTTATAGTCAGATTTTTTTCAATTTGCTGATTTTGTAGGGTTAAGATTAGTTACATAATAAAATATACTATGTCAAGTACGATCATTCATAGAAAACCTGACATTCATTCAGACTTGTGTTTCCTGACCGAGAATCTTCAACTGTTGATATATTTCCGTAAGTGATGAACCAAAATGGAAGCTGATTCACATCATTACGCATTTATATAAAAGATATCATCAATACACTACCGTTCAAAAGTTTGGGGTCACCCAGACAATTTTGTGTTTTTCATGAAAAGTCTCATCTCATTATTTCTAGCCGCTTTATCCTTCTACAGGGTCGCAGGCAAGCTGGAGCCTATCCCAGCTGACTACGGGCGAAAGGCGGGGTACACCCTGGACAAGTCGCCAGGTCATCACAGGGCTGACACATAGACACAGACAACCATTCACACTCACATTCACACCTACGGTCAATTTAGAGTCACCAGTTAACCTAACCTGCATGTCTTTGGACTGTGGGGGAAACCGGAGCACCCGGAGGAAACCCACGCGGACACGGGGAGAACATGCAAACTCTGCACAGAAAGGCCCTCGCCGGCCCCGGGGCTCGAACCCAGGACCTTCTTGCTGCGAGGCGACAGCGCTAACCACTACACCACCGTGCCACCCCTCCATGAAAAGTCACACTTTTATTTCCCACCGTAAGTTGTAAAATGAATAGAAAATATAGTCGAGACATTTTTCTGGCCATTTTGAGCATTTAATCGACCCCACAAATGTGATGCTCCAGAAACTCAATCTGCTCAAAGGAAGGTCAGTTTTATAGCTTCTCTAAAGAGCTCAACTGTTTTCAGCTGTGCTAACATGATTGTACAAGGGTTTTCTAATCATCCATTAGCCTTCTGAGGCAATGAGCAAACACATTGTACCATTAGAACACTGGAGTGATAGTTGCTGGAAATGGGCCTCTATACACCTATGGAGATATTGCACCAAAAACCAGACATTTGCAGCTAGAATAGTCATTTACCACATTAGCAATGTATAGAGTGGATTTCTGATTAGTTTAAAGTGATCTTCATTGAAAAGAACAGTGTTTTTCTTTCAAAAATAAGGACACTTCAAAGTGACCCCAAACTTTTGAACGGTAGTGTATATCTGTAATCAATCAGAAGTACAAGCAGTGCACTATTCTCAATAGGTACTGTACATTATACACTCGCCGGCCACTTTAATAGGAACTTGTTCTTGATTCTAAGGGTGTTTTCACACCTGGTCCCCTTTAAAGGAACCAGACTCAGTCCTCTTTAAGTGGACCAAAAAGTGGACCAACAGAAAAAGAACTCGGTTCTTTTTGTGTTCACACTGTGAATTTATTACAAGGAGGACTGGGTTCTCTTTCTGGTCCAGTTAAGCTTTGATGGGGCCTCAGTCCTCTTTCTGTTCACACCAGGTCCTCTAGAGCCCTCAGACCCCCAGTGCATGGAATTCTGGGTAATTTTCTCTTGAATCAAAATGTCTGCTGCCATGCTTGCTCTGCTGTATTCTTTGATCAAAATAGTGCGGGTTAAGGAAAATAAATTTATTCCAGCGGCTGTGGTAAGTTCCAAAAGGAAGTTGAGTTTCCCTGCTGCAGTCACATGACCAACTACGGCAAACGAAGAAGGTTAAACTACAGTGAAAAAGGCGAAGTGAACCCGGTGCGCTTTTTGTTCACAATGCGCAGATTAGGCGAACCGTACCGTTGATCTTTAGCGAACCGTACTGAGACCACCTCCTGAGGTGGTCTCAGTCTGGTTCGCTTTAAAGGGGTCTGGGTACGGTTGGAGTGTTCACATATGCGCAAAAAATGCTGAGTCATCGATCTGAGTTCGGTTAGATGGCTGAAAGGGACCAAGTGTGAAAACACCCTAAGATTCCTGTTCTTGGCTGCAGGAATGGAACCCAGTGTGGTCTTCTGTTCTGCTGTTGCATGCTGAGATGCTTTTCTGCTCACCACAGTTGTAAAGAGTGATTATATGAGTTACTATATCCTTCCTGGCAGCTCGAACCACCTCGAATCTGGCCATTTCCCTCTGACCTCTCTTCTCAACAAGGCGTGTGTTTCCACCCACAGAACTGTCGCTCGCTCACTCGATGTTTTTTGTTTTTCGCGCACCGTTCTGCGTAAACTCTAGAGACTGTCGTGTGTGAAAACCCCAGTAGATCGGCAGTTTCTGAAATACTCAAACCAGTACCCATGCCACACACTGCAAAAAATGATATCTTAGCAAGTGAAAATATCTTGAAAATAGTTGAAATGATCTATTAGAAGAATACAAAACATCAATTCTGAGATTATTAAACCTAGCTCTAGATTGCAACCAATTTATTCTAAGATGTCTTATCAAGTGAAAATATCTGTCCATGCAGCAAGCTAATTTCACTAGTATTAAGTAATTTTCTCCTCAAATTCGGTTTTCAATTTTTTTGCAGTGCAGTGAAAGAAAGTCACACTTTGCACTGCAAAAAATGATCTCTTGTTGAGAGAAAATATCTTTAATATGGGTGAATTTATCTATTATTTCTTATTAGAAGTCTACTAGAACTCAAATATAAGATTATTTAGCTTACTTTGAGACGTTTTTACTAATTTCAAGCCTTAAATTTTCTTATTCTATTGGCAGATAATTTTGCTCATTTTAAGCATTCAATTCTAGAAAGAAGCAAATTTATCTGCCAATAGAATAAGAAAATTTAAGGCTTGAAATTAGTAAAAACGTCTCAAAGTAAGCTAAATAATCTTATAAACTCAACAAAAATAAAAACTTTTACACTCGTTTCAAAGTCAATAATTTGAACGTTTTGGAAAATAGGTTTGAAATAACGATTGTATTCAATTATCTTGTCATTAAAGATGCTATAGCATACAGATCATGTTTGTCATGGAATCGGTTCCACCGGAAATGCGACGACAATGTCCATGATCAAAAACTGTGAGTCACAACTTAATGAAATCATGTTAATATCGGGTGTGTCCTCCATGGGCGTTCACAACTGCAATACAACGCCTCCTCATGGATTGGATGATGCGTCTGAACACAGCTTGGGGAATGCGCCGCCATATTTGTACCAACATGGCACCAAGCTCCTGCAAGTTCTGTGGAGGGTTCCAGTGGTGCCAGTTTGATGGAGACGTGTCTGGAGATTATGGATGGTCTGTCGACTGCATCCCGTAACCCTCGCGACGTCAGTGACGGATGTTCCCGTATTCAGCATGCCAATGGCACGTTCACGCTGGATGTTTGACAGTCGTGGCATTGCAAATTAACGAATAATTAACCATAAAACCTTGTTTTTCTGAGATGACACTCTACTCTGCTACCGTGAGATCAATTGCACGTGTATCAATAGGTCACGTCACTTGTGTCACGTGGAAACGTGATTTTAGCGTGCAGTGCTCTCGCACGTGCTACGTAGGCCCGACCAGTAGAATGAATGTGTGACGTAATGCCCTTGACAATGCATTTAACCATAATCACAACAAGAACTCTCATCTCATCTCATTATCTCTAGCCGCTTTATCCTTCTACAGGGTCGCAGGCAAGCTGGAGCCTATCCCAGCTGACTACGGGTGAAAGGCGGGGTACACCCTGGACAAGTTGCCAGGTCATCACAGGGCCGACACATAGACACAGACAACCATTCACACTCACATTCACACCTACGCTCAATTTAGAGTCACCAGTTAACCTAACCTGCATGTCTTTGGACTGTGGGGGAAACCGGAGCACCTGGAGGAAACCCACGCGGACACAGGGAGAACATGCAAACTCCACACAGAAAGGCCCTCGCCGGCCCCGGGGCTCGAACCCGGACCTTCTTGCTCTGAAGTGACAGCGCTAACCACTACACCACCGTGCCGCCAACAAGAACTCTTTCAAGAAAAGTTTCTAAACACTATTTGAAAAATAATGAGTGTCAAGTTTTTATTTTTTCTGAGTATATTTGAGTTCTAGTAAACTTCTAATCAGAAATAATAGATAAATTCACCCATATTAAAGAAATTTTCTCTCAACAAGAGATCATTTTTTGCAGTGTGAGATGACAATTTTTCCCATTCTGATGTTTGAACATTTGTGAACATTCACTGAAGCTCTCGATTTGTATTTGTGTGATTTAATGCATTGTGCTGCTGTCAAGGGATCGGCTGATTAGAGAACTGCACAAAACCGGTGTAGGGGTGTTCCTATTAAAGTGGCCGGTGAGTGTAGTTGCATGTACAGTTTAAGTGTAACTTTGAAAATACTAGAGAATACCACTTATTATAATAAAATTCAGACCTTGAATGTTCTGGGAAAAGTGTATGATACAGGCTTTCTCGTGTTGAGTTTAAACTACTGATAGATCTCCCACTGAATGGAGACCTGAGTGCTCATTTTCTCAGTGAGAGATTATTCTCATGTCGAGAGAGAAAAGTATTTTCAGGTGAAAATCAGTACTGACATTGTGGTTTCGTCCAAAATTAGACACGCTTTTGGCATCTGGGAGATGAAGAAATAAAAAGGAGTAGTGATGTCATGCATGTCTTGAAACACGAGGAAAATCATGAGTGAGTGCTCATGACATCAGTGTACGTGCTGACATTAAGATTTGTAAAGGATGAGCTTTATTTTTACAATGTCGAGTTGAAACACATGACCAGTATTTCTCTCAAGCTTTGCTTTCTGTTTTGTAGTTGTAATATACAAGTAGTAGTAATATTATTAAGTGTATTTATGTCATGTCTTGACACTTTATTGTAAATATACTGTATTTTCCAACACACACATTATTACAGCTTTTCGTAGATGGAAAAATATATGGATCAGAACTGCAGTTCTGTGCATTTCACATATAATATTGTTTATACACTATGGGTAAATGTATTTCAAATAAAATGTGTAATATATCAAGATTTTATCATACACACTGTATATACTGTGTGTGTGTGTGTGTGTGTGTGTGTGTATATCTCACTCACTTTGTGTATATATAGGCTCACAACAGTGTAGGAGAGATGACGGCAAAGCAAATAAACCAAAAGGTGACTTATTAGATATACATAAAATATGAAAATGAATATATACAGTCCTGTGCAAATGTCTTAGGCATGGGTAAAGAAATGCTGTCAACTAAAAATGGCTTAAAAATAATGAAATGTTTCAACATTTAAAAAAAAAAATTACTATAAACAGCAGTAAGCCATAATAAATCAATATAACAAAAAGTCAGTATTTGGTGTGAGATGATGCTTTGCTGAAGAAAAAAAAAAAAAAAGCAGTCTGAAGTCCAGTGAGGTCAGTTTTATGCGGAAATGATCTGTAGGTTTTACTGAGCATCTTCCAGAACCAGCCGCAGTTCTTCTGGACACTTTGACTGTCACACTCGCTTCCTCATTTTGCACCAAAACCCAGCAGCCTTCATGATGTTTTCTTTTTTAATCTGAAAAGTGCTCTCTTATGGAATACGCTGCTCGGATACAAACTTTTTTTTCTGTAACGTTTAATTTTATGCTGGAAAACAAGCGTTTGGAACTCTAAAATGTTTTTGTACCGACTCGATAATGTAGAAGTCATCGAATAGAAATCTATCTCGAAGTTTGTATGAAAAAAAATATAGGGTGCCTAAGACTTTTGCACAGTACTGTATAGAATCTATAACACACACATACAGTGTATTAGTGATTATTCTGTTGTATATCACACTGTATTTCTGTTATATATATTCTGTGTCCTCACTAACCATGTGACTTGTAAATTGTACTTATTACCAATGTGCTCAATGTTGAACCATATTTATATATGTCCACTACAATACATCAGACCACTGATACTGCATATTCGGAGATTTTCATGTTTTGACCCCGCCGGTTACGCTCTGGAATCATGTTCCAAAGTCTGATGAAATCTTATTACACACTCGGAGAACATTCATGCAGGAGTTGCTTGAACCCAAGCGTGGTCTAGTTGTATGCAAAAATCTGGGCACCCCTGACCAAGTTACATATTTTACTTCAGCAAACTATTTCCAAAATATCTTAGTGCGCAATTACTTTGTCATTTAAAAAATAACCATATATAATTTAAATGTAATTTTCCAGGGCTGTGCAAAAACTTTTGCATATAACTCTATCGCCAATTCTTCTTTTTATCCATGTTGTGAAGTGTCTCTGGTACTGTTGCTGATGGAGCAGTGTGAAAGATGTGCTCTGTCTTAACTCTGTATTTTTTAAAATGTTGATTTTTTTTTTTTTTGCGCAAAACTGATTGCCAATAAATGTAAATATTTATGAAGTCCACTTTAAGAAGTGCCAAAAAATCCATCTATACATCAAATCCCAAATTTCCAATCTTGACATTTTGTGTTCTGTCACAGAGAGCAAATAATACAGTATGTATCCTAAGTTCTCTGTGGTTAAAGGAGCAGTATGTAATGTTTAGAGCCCTCTGCTGACTGTGATGAAAATTACAAGTGCAGTAAAAACACTGACCAGCCTTAAGGCCTCTGCATGCTCTTGCGACAAGGCTTTCGCAGATAGCTTTTCGCAGACAATTGTAATTTATCGTTGAGCGGGGACTAATAGGCGTGCGCGATGTTATTCACCGGCACAACGCAAGGGGGCGCGAAATCGCTAGGAGTAGTTGGTGGGTGTGGCTAATGGAGTGTTTATCCTCCTGTTACTTATAATGACTAGAACTGGGGCGGCACGGTGGTGTAGTGGTTAGCGCTGTCGCCTCACAGCAAGAAGGTCCGGGTTCGAGCCCCGGGGCCGGCGAGGGCCTTTCTGTGTGGAGTTTGCATGTTCTCCCCGTGTCCGCGTGGGTTTCCTCCGGGTGCTCCGGTTTCCCCCACAGTCC
Source organism: Neoarius graeffei (assembly GCF_027579695.1). Classification (NCBI taxonomy): domain Eukaryota; kingdom Metazoa; phylum Chordata; class Actinopteri; order Siluriformes; family Ariidae; genus Neoarius; species Neoarius graeffei. The sequence continues at coordinate 7,021,437 of NC_083596.1, forward strand.
AAAGACATGCAGGTTAGGTTAACTGGTGACTCTAAATTGACCGTAGGTGTGAATGTGAGTGTGAATGGTTGTCTGTGTCTATGTGTCAGCCCTGTGATGACCTGGCGACTTGTCCAGGGTGTACCCCACCTTTCGCCCGTAGTCGGCTGGGATAGGCTCCAGCTCGCCTGCGACCCTGTAGAAGGATAAAGCGGCTACAGATAATGAGATGAGATGACTAGAACTGGAGTCGTATAGATGTACGTACTTCCTTGATCAACCGCTCTTCATGCTGCTCCATCTTCGCTCGTGTTTTTAAAAATACCGGTTGTGAAAACAAACCAAACCGGGAAAGTAGGGAAGCAGAAATGCGTGTACAGCGGATGCAGAGTGGACCAATCAGAGCCCTCTTGTCTGCGACGCTGTCTGCGAGGCTTCTGCGGTGGTCACAATTTTTGGGAGGTGCGCGCAGAGCGTCTGCAAAGGTGGGGGGGGCTACGCAGACACTGTCTGCGACGCTATCTGCGAGGACCGGGTTGTCAGCATAAATTGGCCTTTACGCTTCTTCACAACCGAAAACTACACTTTTTTTATGTAAAAGTAACCGAGCAAAAGATGTTTGGACGTGGGTGAAGCTAATTTCAAGGCTGGAAAAATACATATGAAAACTTTAAATTCCTGAATAAAGAATGTCCCCTCTTCATGCAATGGGAATATTGTGTATAACAGTTTTTAGAATCTGGGAATGCTTTCAAACCGAATAACTCAACACGAATAGCGTTTCTCGCAAGTCAATTCACACCTGTGACATGCTAGCTGAACTACTTCTTAAGTGACATTCAAACAGGTTTTTCCCACAAATGAATTACGAATGAATGGTGCGAAAGTGTAAAACTGTGATCACATGTCATAGTTATCTCTCTCTCTGTCATATGACAGCAGCTGGTGCTCCAGTTGGATGGAGACCATCGCCATAGTAACCTTGACAAATCGTTGATGTCACCAGTTAATTTGTGAATGGAGAGAGAAAAGCGAGAAAGAAAAGCAGGAGCGTGTGAGAACCTGTTCTGGAAGAACAGTGCAGAAAAAAAATGAAAAGGTTAAATGTTTGCATGCTGTTACCTGTATTATTCACTGGGATTTGTTTTCATCGTGTGTGTGTGTGAGAGAGAGAGAGCGAGAGAGAGAGAGACCAAACACAGCTGAAATCACAGCTTACTGATATGGTGTTTGGATGTTGAGTAGCTATCAAACACCATATGGGCTCTGGGATAAACATGGCATGTAGACAATATGAAATACTGACTACGAGAAAGCGCTGAGCCTGTAGAGTGCTGCTGTTCTGTGTCACGTGACCGGAGCTATTTTCTGTTCCTCCTCAGCTGATTATTCCTGATAATAATGAGAGAAAGGAGTAAGGAAGCTATGTGTCCGAAGGTTTATGGACACCTGACCATCACACCCATATGTGCTTCTTCCCTAAGCTGTTGCCACAAAGTTGGAGGCGCACAATTGTATCGGATGGCCTTATATGCTGTAACGTTACTGTACAATTTCCCTTCACTTGATCTAAGAGGCCCAAACCTGTTCCAACACGACAAAGCTCCTGCGCACAAAGCAAACTTCATGAAGACATGTTGGAGTGGAAGAACTGTAGTGTCCTGCACTGAGCCCTGACCTCAACGCTTCTGAACACTTTTGGGATGAATTGGAATGCTAAACGCGTTCTGGTCCTTTTCACCCGACATCACTCATGCTCTTGTGGCTAAATGGACAATTCCCCACAGCCACGCTCCAAAATCTAGTGGAAAACCTTCCCCAAAGAGCGGAGGCTGTTACAGCAGTGAAGGAGGGATTAATCCTGGAACGGCATGTTCAACAAGCGCATATGGGTGATATACGTATGTGATGTGTCAGGTATCTATAAACGTTTTGCTGTATCATGTATCAGTGCCTTGCTCTCGATTTGTCTGTTTTGTCCCTACATACAGTATCTTCACTTTTAGGTACAAAATCCAAGAGTTGAGTTGAGTTGAGTTGACGGCGAAGAGTTTTGGTCAACACTGTCAGAAATAAAGGTACCATAATAACTGTACTTTACTTTTCCTTCTATAATTATCTTTGACCTTGGAAGGTGTATGTGAAAGATAACTGTAGAAGGAAAAGTAGGCTTACCTTTAATTCACTAAAGGTACCTCAGTCTCATCTCATCTCATCTCATTATCTCTAGCCGCTTTATCCTGTTCTACAGGGTCGCAGGCAAGCTGGAGCCTATCCCAGCTGACTACGGGTGAAAGGCGGGGTACACCCTGGACAAGTCGCCAGGTCATCACAGGGCTGACACATAGACACAGACAACCATTCACACTCACATTCACACCTACGCTCAATTTAGAGTCACCAGTTAACCTAACCTGCATGTCTTTGGACTGTGGGGGAAACCGGAGCACCCGGAGGAAACCCACGCGGACATGGGGAGAACATGCAAACTCCACACAGAAAGGTGGGGCTCGAACCCGGACCTTCTTGCTGTGAGGCAACAGCGCTAACCACTACACCACCGTGCCGCCCCAGGTGAAAAATACACAGTAAATATGTAAAAGATATATATATATATGTTATTTACCAGCTGGTAGGTCCGTATCATGAAATACCATGACCGAGGTCTTGAAAGAACTGAGCAAGGCCCTCTGGGCCGAGGTCAGTATTCAAGGCCGAGGTCACGGTATTTCACCATACGGACCAACCTTAAGCTGGTAGATAATATATATTTTTTCTTTACCAAATTCTAACAGAAAACGAGAGCGCCCAAAAGGGAAAACCGAGCCGAGCCGCCATTTTGAATCCTCATTCACAGCTGTAATGCAAATGGCTTCCTCCTCGGTATACAAGTGCACTTCCATGGCAGGAAAAAAAACTACATTTTGCCGCCTATGTAGTCCCCTATTTATACAAAATTGAGTCATTCAGGATTCAGACATGTTTTTGCTCGGCATTAGCAAGTTACAGGTTTTTAGCTTTCTCCTGAAATGTTTTCTTTTATTTCTTCTTCCTCAGGGTAGTAAAACTCGCTTTCGCTGTGAACACTGTCGTTATCGCTATCCATGCTGTAAAATTAATGCTATTCTCCTGAGAAATGCTGGCAAAAATTTATAAGATTTTTGATAATCTTGTGGCGGCACGGTGGTGTAGTGGTTGGCACTGTCGCCTCACAGCAAGAAGGTCCGGGTTCGAGCCCCGGGGCCGGCGAGGGCCTTTCTGTGCGGAGTTTGCATGTTCTCCCCGTGTCCGCGTGGGTTTCCTCCGGGTGCTCCGGTTTCCCCCACAGTCCAAAGACATGCAGGTTAGGTTAACTGGTGACTCTAAATTGAGCGTAGGTGTGAATGTGAGTGTGAATGGTTGTCTGTGTCTATGTGTCAGCCCTGTGATGACCTGGCGACTTGTCCAGGGTGTACCCCGCCTTTCGCCCATAGTCAGCTGGGATAGGCTCCAGCTTGCCTGCGACCCTGTAGAACAGGATAAAGCGGCTAGAGATAATGAGATGAGATGATAATCTTGTAAATAAATCTCATAAAAAAATTATAAATGTTGACAAAAAAAATGCTACTATGTTTGTTGTTGTTGTGAACGAGCGAGTTGCCAGAGGTCCATAACCGGGGTCCGTACTGTAGGATACGGACCCGCTCGCCAGCCAGTCAGAGCGCGGGATTTGGACCATGAAAAAAATAAGTACTCTTTATGGTACCACCCCAGAGACGAGGAAAAGTACGTGCTGACTCCCAAGAGCGATTCACAACCTTCCAGTTATTGCTATTGTCCCAACCTCCACTTGTTACTTGTGATTGTATTGTTGGCTTGTAACCTGACACTGAGATCATTGTGTTTCTTTACATAGCTTCTAATGGTTTTCTGTGATCAGTGTTTGTGCTGTATGTGTTGGAAGTAGGGGCTCGCTGATGGGTTTTGCATGGGGTTTTGTTGGTATGAGGGTCAGGGAAGTCATCTGTGTGTTTTGGTTTATGTTTTGTTCTGCATGATGGTGGTGTAGTGGTTAGCACTGTCGCCTCACAGCAAGAAGGTTCTGGGTTCAAGCCCAGCGGCTGACGGGGGCCTTTCTGTGTGGAGTTTGTATGTTCTCCTCGTGTCTGCGTGGGGTTCCTCCGGGTGCTCCGGTTTCGCTCACAGTTCAAAGCCGTGCAGGTAGGTTAACACGGGACGGCCTTGGGCTGAGGTGCCTAAGAGTGGCGGCGTGCACGTACGCAGTGGCTTTGCTCTCCTATGATGAACTGAATTTCGTGCAGTGCAATAAAGGCATTCTATTCTATGGGATACTAATTATTGTTTCTTTATTAAACAGTTATACAGCAATATCTTGGGCTAATTCTGTCTGCACTGAAATACAAGTCAAAGTAAAGTTAGAAATTACTGCTTTATTTTATTATCTGCATTTTCTGTTCCACACACATATATATAGTGAAGGCTATAATGAAGGCTACTGGGTTTTGCTGAAAAATAAGAAGTGTGACAGTCAAAGTCCCTCAAACTGGAGCTGATTCTTACCGGAATAACGGTTCTTAAAACTTACCAGCTCATTGCCTGCGCAAATTGTACCTGAGGTGATTATTAGCAAAGTGTTGTCACACTAAATATTGATTTAGTTTCATTTATTCAATTATTATTGAAAGAAGATGGAAAGAAGATCTCAACTCGAACCCAAACGACAACGAAGAAAGGAGAAGGCTTCGCTACCACCACCACTCCCAACGGCACAGTGGTGTAGTGGTTAGCACTGTCGACTCACAGCAAGAAGGTTCTGGGTTCAAGCACAGTGGTCGACGGGGGTCTTTCTGTGTGGAGTTTGCATGTTCTCCCCGTGTCTGCGCGGGTTTCCTCTAGGTGCTTCGCTTTCTCCAACATGCGGTTAGGTTAACATGGGGTGGCCATGGCCTGAAGGCTGGGCTGAAATGCTATTGAGCAAGGCACCTAACCTCACAACTGCTGTAGCATAGCTGCCCACTGCTCTGGGTATGTGTGTGTGTTCACTGCTTCAGATGGATTAAATGCAGAGGAGGAATTTCACTGTGCTCAAGTCAAATTAGGGTTAGAAATATATTATTTCAGTTGCACGGTGGTGTAGTGTTTAGCACTGTCGCCTCACAGCAAGAAGGTCCTGGGTTTGAGCTCAGTGGCCAAAGAGGGCCTAGAGTGTGGAGTTCTCCCCGTGTCTGCGTGGGTTTCCTCCGGGAGACAGTTCAAAGACATGCAAGTTAGGATAATTGGTGGCTTTAAATTGACCGTAGGTGTGAATGTGAGTGTTATGTGTCTCTATGTGTCAGCCCTGTGATGACCTGGCGACTTGTCCAGGGTGTACCCTGCCTTTCGCCCGTAGTCAGCTGGGATTGGCTCCAGCTTGCCTGCGACCCTGTAGAACAGGATAAGCAGCTACAGATAATGGATAGATGGATGTACCTTTTTGAGGGCGGCACGGTGGTGTAGTGTAGTGGTTAGCACTGTCGCCTCACAGCAAGAAGGTCCTGGGTTCGAGCCCAGTGTCTGACGAGGGCCTTTCTGTGCGGAGTTTGCATGTTCTACCCATGTCTGCATGGGGTTCCTTCAGGAGACAGTCCAAAGACATGCAGGTTAGGATAACTGGTGGCTCTAAATTGACCGTAGGTGTGAATGGTTGTGTGTCTTGTTACCCCTTTTCCACCAAATCAGTTCCAGGGCTGGTTCGGGGCCAGTACTGGTGCTGGTTCACAACTCGTTCAACTTGCGAGCCAGCTGAGAACCAGTTTGCTTTTCCATAGCTCGTGGTGCTAAGGGGAGCCACGTCATTACATCGCTGTATACGTCAGTTACGTCGCTGCGTCTGCATAAACCCTGGCGCGAATATCGAAGCAACAACAACAACAACACGGAGAAGAAGAAGCAAGAACAACAATAATGGATGACTTCGCGTTTGTACAGCTGCTGCTTCTCGGCGCTTAAAAACGGCGACCTTTCGCGGTCTTGCGATTGTTGTTGGTCTTAACAACTCCACCCCGCTCACGCTGACGTAAGCAGTTCTTTCCTCTGGCCCAGCAAAGACCTGGTGCTAGCCTGGAACCGGTTTTTCTGGCCCCAGAGCCAGAAACCGCTTACGTCAGCAGGGAGGGGGGTGGAGTTGTTAAGACCAACAACAATCGCAAGACCGCGAAAGGTCGCCGTTTTTAAGTTCTTTGTCAGTGGAAACAGAAAACCCGGTTCCAAACTAAGCACTCGAACTGCTTTGGTGGAAAAGGGGCAGCCCTGCGATGACCTCTCGCCCATAGTCAGCTGGGATAAGTGGCTACACACATCTCATCTCATCTCATCTCATTATCTCTCTACAGGGTCGCAGGCAAGCTGGATCCTATCCCAGCTGACTACGGGCGAAAGGCGGGGTACACCCTGGACAAGTCGCCAGGTCATCACAGGGCTGACACATAGACACAGACAACCATTCACACTCACATTCACACCTACGGTCAATTTAGAGTCACCAGTTAACCTAACCTGCCTTTGTCTTTGGACTGTGGGGGAAACCGGAGCACCCGGAGGAAACCCACACGGACACGGGGAGAACATGCAAACTCCGCACAGGGGCTCGAACCCAGGACCTTCTTGCTGTGAGGCGACAGCGCTAACCACTACACCACCGTGCCGCCCGGCTACACACATGATGGATGGAATATATATTATTTCATTGCTCTACAGCATCTCTTTTGCACAGATGTGTGTGTGTGTGTGTGTGTGTGAGAGAGAGAGAGAGAGAGAGAGGAATAGTATGCATTACATGGTAGTAATAGAGTATAACATTATGCATTGTAATATTCTAGAATGGCATTATGCCAGCAAAATTAACACGCACGCGCATTAAGTACCTGGTGTGGTTATGGGGGGCGGATCCGTCGTCCGCCAAAAGGAGGCGGGGCGTCGGTGGGTGTGTGTGACACAGCTGACGCTCTCGAGCCTATACCTCCATCACCTCATCATCCTCCAGCTCCGGTGTGAGAGAGAGAGAGAGAGAGGGATAGATAGATAGATAGATAGATAGATAGAACGCGCGCGCGCGTGTGTGTGTGTGTGCGCGTACACACCGCGTTTTTTTTTTCTTTTCCGTTTTCTCCCCCCGCCCCCTACCCTTTACCGTTTCCCCAGGAATCTGCGGAACCGAACCGAGCGGCGGCGGCGGCGGCGGAGAGTCGCGCGCTCACGGACGGTAAAAGACGAGGAAGACGAGTCGCGCGACCAGTAAGTACCTGCGGCTCTCTCAGCCCGCTCGGCTGCCCCGAATACTCCCCCTAACACCGGGGAAAAAAAGCTGATAATGTTGCTTTACCGGCTGCGTTTTGGTTTAACGGGAGGTGCGCGCGCGCGACACACGCGCACACACGGAGCTCGAGTGAGAGCGTGTGCGCGCTCCACGCGCGCAAGAGCGAGAGCGCGAGCGTGTTTTATCACGGTTGCTTATTTAATTGAGAATAAAGATTTTATATGATGGGGGGAAGAAAGAAAGGGATGGACGGATGGATGGATGGATGGATGGATAGATGAATGAATGCATGCATGCATGGATGGATGGATGGAAGGATGAGAGGGGTTCAGGATGCAGAACCGCAGCTTGAACGCGTTTTGGTGTCCCCCCCCCCCTTTTTTTTCCCTTTCTTTCTTTCTTTCTTTCTTTTTTTTTTTTTTTGCTTGACCTTATGTAATTGTGTAACGCGTAAAGAAGATGGACAGGGAATAAAAACAGCGCGAGCTGGATCATCGTGCATCATCCGTATAGCAGGTCTCTCCATTGTGCTCTCAGGATGGAGAGCACATTTCTAAGAGAAAACATTATGAGCACCTCACCTGATCTCTCTCTCTCTCTCTCTCTCTCTCTCTCTGCATGTGCATCATTAATGCCAGGCCTGTAAATCCTTTGTAAGGTGCACTGATGATTTGATTTGATGTGATGTGTGCAGCTGACAGGATGCTGCATGTTTGCAAATGCATATATATATATATATATATATATATATATATATATATATATATATATAGGATGTGAATGTCATAAAGGTTCAGGTGTTGGATATCTGTGGTGGACTTAGAGCAGAAGCACGAGGGCCTGGAGAGGAATAAAAGCTGAGCAATACAGCAAGCTTCTCCGGTCTCTCGATGCAGGCCGAACCATCTCACAAACATCACATCATCATCATCACCACTGAACCTGCATCCATTCTTCCGTGATCATTCATCCATCTCTCTTGAATGCACTGTGTGACACCGACAGAGCTACCATTAAGCAACCTGTCATGGTTGAAAGCATCATGGCAGCCTATAAGTTTGCATCTGCAGCATCACAGATGCCTCATTGAAGCAGGTGAATGTTGTTCTGCGACGCCACTTTTAGACGTCTGATGTCCACCAGGACGTGTGTATCGCAAGCATCATCATCATCATCACCATCACTGTGTCTCAGATTATCCGGAGGTGGGAATTATCGAGGTGTGTGTGTGTGCATGGGAGTGATGATGTAATGCGTGTGAGTGAGCGACTGTAGCAGAGAGAGAGAGAGAGAGGGGTAGTGGAGGCACGTGCCACTGCCAATCCAATGCAGAACCCCTGCTGGATAAACGAGGATACTGCACTCAGACATGACCACTTCTTAAGATGGCACATGACTTCCAGTGCACTGTAATAACCTCAGTGTAGGTTATCACTTCCCTAATGTGTGTGCACACATGTGTGCATTCGCTATATTTCAGTCATATTTGTGTTACAAGTGTCATAGAAAGCTCAATGCATCACCTTCGGTGAGCTTTAGGGCTACACTTAACCATCCACCCGTCCATTATCTCTAGCCGCTTTATCCTGTCCTACAGGGTCACAGGCAAGCTGGAGCCTATCCCAGCTGACTATGGGCGAGAGGCGGGGTACACCCTGGACAAGTCGCCAGGTCATCGCAGGGCTGACACATAGACACAGACAACCATTTACACTCACTATGGTCAATTTAGAGCTACCAATTAGCCTAACCTGCATGTCTTTGGACTGTGGAGGAAACCGGAGCACCCGGAGGAAACCCACACGGACAGCATGCAAACTCCGCAAAGAAAGGCCTTCATCGGCCGCTGGGCTCGAACCCAGGACCTTCTTGCTGTGAGGCGACAGTGCTAACCTCTACACCACCATGCCGCCCTGGCTACACTTATCTATTTGTATAAATAAATATATGCATAATGCCTTATACAATAATCATTCATTCATTTTCTATACCGCTTATTCATTGCGGCTCGCAGGTAAGCTGGAGCCAATCCCAGCTGACATCAGGTGAGAGGCGGGGTTCACCCTGGACAGGTCACCAGTCTAACACAGCCATTAAGACTCACGTTTGCATGTATGGGCAATTTAGAGGAGCCAGTTGATCTAACACGCATGTCTTTGGACTGTAAGAGGAAACTGGAACAACCGGAGGAAACCCGTACAGGCATGAGGAGAACATGCAAACTCCACACAGGAAGGTCCCTGTCTGCGTTGTACAATATACCGCGAGTAATATACTAAGTATTGTAATATACTCAGTATATTACTGTGGACATTTTAAAATATTCCATTCTGGTTGAGGCTGGTTAGGGAGGTAAATCTTGCTAGCTGATATATATTGAATTATTATACATTCAGGACACTTCTATTTCCTTCTAGCGGGTTTGGTTTGATAGCATGCAATATTGTTAGCATATCGCTTATCCTATGTGTATTACGTCACTCTGCCCAATGGAGAATGAGCACTGAATATAGTTTACGATATTGCATGGTTGTCAAGACAACATGATGTTACACGTCGGAGACGTAAAACTTCCACGCTAGCGAGCGACTGGGACAATTTGTAAACAAACATGGCCACCAGGTTTGCTTCGTTAAATACGGAAGATTTTGAGAGAATTTTGTAAGAGAAAGACGCATTGAACACCCGAAAGGAATGTGTATGTATAATAATAATAATAATAATAATGGCTGGCGTTTTTCGTGGTATATCAGATATATTCCATTCAGCTACTTGTCTTCGACTCATTCAATATCATGCTAGCTTAATGGAATATATCTGATATACCACTCAACATCCAGCCAATATTATTATCCCCCGCTAGCCAAAAGGCCCGAAGGGGGATTATATTGTGGCGATGTCCGTCTGTCTGTCTGTCCATCCCGGGAACGGTACTCACCTTCTGAAATCAACTCACAATTTTCGGAGGAATTTCACGAAACTTGACAGGTTTATTTGTTATATGTCGGTAATACGCGTATTGCAATTTCGTTCAATTCAGTCGCATTTTACCAGAGTTACGGCATAGTTGCCAGCAGGGGATACTGTGCTCTCAGAGGACTCTTGTTTAAATATTTCTGACGTGACTTTAGACGTGGGTGGCACGGTGGTGTAGTGGTTAGCGCTGTCGCCTCACAGCAAGAAGGTCCGGGTTCGAGCCCCGTGGCCGGCGAGGGCCTTTCTGTGCGGAGTTTGCATGTTCTCCCCGTGTCCGCGTGGGTTTCCTCCAGGTGCTCCGGTTTCCCCCACAGTCCAAAGACATGCAGGTTAGGTTAACTGGTGACTCTAAATTGAGCGTAGGTGTGAATGTGAGTGTGAATGGTTGTCTGTGTCTATGTGTCAGCCCTGTGATGACCTGGCGACTTGTCCAGGGTGTACCCCGCCTTTCGCCCGTAGTCAGCTGGGATAGGCTCCAGCTTGCCTGCGACCCTGTAGAACAGGATAAAGCGGCTAGAGATAATGAGATGAGATGACACTTTAGACGTCATGGGTCGTATTGGTGTCACGGGGGAAATTGTTATTGCTAGCAGAGTTACAATGGGGTTTAAGAGAAGAAAAATATTTTTTCACAATCTTAATCTTTGATTGAGCTGTTAGCTCTTAAAAACAAAAGAGCAAGAGCAAGAAATTCTTCATTTTCCAGTGACATATTAATCAACATGATAGCAATGAGAAATCAAGTGTAGAATTATTGGGGACGTTATATTATAGGCATTTAGCGAACACAACATACCCAGAGCAGCCTGGGGGGTAGTTAGAGGTTCAGTGCCTTGCTCAAGGGCACTTCAGCCATTCCTGCTGGTCCAGGGAAATGAACCAGCAACTTTTTGGTCCCAAAGCTGCTTCTCTATCCATTAGGCCATGGTGCAAATGTTGGACTCAAAGTTCCAGAATGCAATGCAGCTATATGAAAGATATGCTGCATTCCATTTCCATCAGAAGTCTGATCTGGGAATGACGTCACACCTGAGTTGACCGCGTTCCAGTACAAGTTGGAAAACCAGTCCCAGCAATTAGCAATACCAGTTGATAACATATTACACAGTATTTTGCGCATACAAACACCATCCACAGATAGAAGTTGGACAGTACTGTGTGTACAACTAATTTAATAAAACACAAATAAGACAGAGCTGCTAATAAACAGCATATTAGTACAGCTTTTAGTACTGTTGACGCACAGGGCAACCATCTTGGATTTTGAACTCAGGGTTGGTGAGGTCCTCTGACTTTCCAAGTCAGAAATCCGACTTTAAGGAGCATCCCAGCTGACGTTTCCAACTGGGAACTTGGAAATCCTGACTTTCCAGTATAAATGGAATGCACCATTACAGCAGAAACTCAGCTCAGCTAGTTAGCGATCTATGAGATGATGAGCATAATGATGCTGATGGTGGTATTAGTATGAAAAGTTGAAGCTTTGGAAGCTGATCTGCTTGAGCATGGTGTACTGATGAAGAAGTGAGAGAGCCGGACAGACTGAAGGACTAAAGTACATTGCTTTCTTTACGTAGAGCCGAAACGAGGGCTAAATCCCACTGGCGATGCTATTAGTAAGAAGCTATTAGTAAGAAGTCGCACAGGTATTGTGTGTGATGTAGGAAACCATGTCGAAGAAACTGTGTGTGCAGTTAATTTAAAAAAAAAGATATAGAAATCATTTAGTGCTCGGCGTGAATATAGTAATATTGTTGTCATATAATCTTGATAAATCATGAAAAAAACTCATTTACACTTAAAATGCAGCAATAAGTGATAAACATATTTCTAAATACTTCATTTTCTATATTTTAAAATAAAATCAGTAAGTACATACTGGTGTATTATAATACAGAAAAAAAAGTGTATTAAAGTGAGGTGTGAAATTTCAGTAAAGGTGTCGAGTTGTCTGTCTTTCGCGAGAGAGTCTGGTACTTGCCTACTTTCACAGGAAGACGGTGTTTCACTGCAAATGCCCAACCACGTTTACAAAATGTAAAGACAGGATGCTGTGGGAATACTGTCAGAACATCTTCCTCTGAAAATCTTGTAAACATAGAATTCATAAATTTTTCCCCTTTGGAAACTCATTGGCATGCAAAATTGCCTGTGTGTGGAAGTGCAGCCTCTATGATTCTGAAGCTTGTGGCCAGAAAAGTGTATAAAAGATGTCAGGCTGACGCGAGCTGCTGATCAGCACATATGTCTGTAGTTTTATGTCTATAGCACATATGTCTACGCTTTTCTGTTGCATACTGCAGTACTGCAATCTTTAACAGCAGTATACTGTCGATTTTATTTCACTAGATGCTTCGAGAAGTAATATGAAACTTGAATAATTTCACATTTCATATTTATTCATTTGTGGTTATTTACCCCAAATCACAGCAGGTTTTTTTTTAGCAATATTATGCTTGATTTGATATTTTTACTTACACATAGAGTACCAGTCAAAAGTTTGTACACCCCTACTCATTCATAGGTTTTTCCATATTTTGACTATTCTCTATACTGTAGAACAATACTGAAGGCATCAAAACTATGAAATAACATCTGGAACATATATATTATTTACCAGCTGGGAGGTCCGTATCGTGAAATACCATGACCGAGGTCTTGAAAATACTGACGGTCAGTATTTTCAAGACCTCGGTCACGGTATTTCACGATACGGACCGACCTTAAGCTGGTAGATAATATATACATTTTTTTCTTTACCAGATTCTAACAGAAAATGAGAGCGCCCGAAAGGGAAACCATATTTAGAACAAACCTGCTACAAGCTCATCAAAAACCTGTTTGACAAGCTACGTCAGCTCAGAATTTTCCAAAAATAAAAAACTTGATCTAGGCGACACAAAACCAGGTGCTTTCATCATAGTAAATAATATATATTTATACTAATAAATGCGAAAATAAATGTTGACAAAAAATTGCTATTATGTTTGTTGTTGTTGTTGTTGCTGTGAACGAGCAAGTCGCCAAAGGTCTGTAACCGGGGTCTGGATCGTAGGATTCCAGACTGCTCGCGAGCCAATCAGAGCACATGATTTGATGGAAACTGGGCCACGAAAAAAGTAAATGGAGTTATGTGGTGAACAAAAAAGTTGTTAAAATAAAACAAAATATGTTTGATATTTTCGATTCTTCAAAATAGCTACCGTTTACCTTGATGACGCTTTGCACACTATTGGCATGATCTTAACCAGCTTCATGAGGTAGTCACCTGGAACGCTTTTCAATTAACAAGTGTGCCTCGTCAGAAGTTATTACTGGATGAGTTTCTTGCCTTCTTAATGCGTTTGAGATCAAACAGTAAATAGCAAATAATAAAAACACAGGAATTAGCCCTGTTCCACACCACAACTGTAGTAATCCATATTACATCAAGAATCGCTCAACTAAGTAAAGAGAAACGACATCCATCATTACTTTTAGACATGAAGTGACACTTAATTTATACAAATAAAGAAAAACCATTGAATTAGAAGGCATGTCCAAACGTTTGACTGGTACTGAACCTGAAATCCAGCATCTTCAAGTTGAGATAATTGCAAATGGCTTCCAGTTCACTGTGTTTGCTCGCTCATTACTGAGAGTATGTTGTAATGACTTTGTAGACTTAATGACGGAACGACAGTGCACTATAGAGACAAAAAAAAAATCACAATTTAAGTTTCGCTCATAGAAAAACTGCAACTTCAGGAATTTCTGTTGTATTTTAATGTTGTCTCACACTCAAGTTCAAAACTAAATGGATACGGGCTATGGTGTCAGATTGATAGCAGGATTTTTTTTTTAAAGATTTTTTTCACCTTTATTGGATAGGACAGTGTAGAGACAGGAAATGAGCTGGAGAGAGAGACGGGGAGGGATCGGGAAATGACCTCGGGCCGGAATCGAACCCGGGTCCCCAGACTTATGGTATGGCGCCTTATCCACCTGAGCCACGACGCCCCTGATAGCAGGCTTTTTAATGCATTTCCAGCTTACCCTTTTGCGTCCAGTGAATTATTCCTATGTGTTTCCTTCTGCTTTTTTCTTTTGTGCAGTGTGCGTACCTGCGGCCCAGCCCGGCTGCCTCGCCTGCCCCGGCCCATTGGTGCCGTGGCCGGCTGAGTGAGGGGCTCTGAGCTCCTGGTATGGGCAGCGTGGGCAGTGGAGCCTCCAGCCAGCGGGCCATCACCATGCGAAGTGTGGGCACGCGGACCACCCCGAACGGGCCCCTGGCGCCCGCGCTGCCCCCAAATTCTGTCCGCCGGCGTCTGGATGACCGCAGCTTCAGCGCTGATCGCCTGCCAGCACCGGCCACCAAGACAGCAGGCGTCACTGCCAACGAGCACTCTGAGCGCACAGCCGCTTCTCACAATGCTAATCGGCAGCACACCGTCAACGGCGAGCGGCTGCTATCGAACGCTGCTTTCTCCAATGGGCCTATGAGGAGGGAACCAGGCCACAGGCGAGGCGAGAGTCTGGATCTGTGTGGAAACAGCATAGTACTCAACAACAACAATGAAAACAAGAACAGCAGCCATCAAGCACCAGCGCAGCAGCAGCAGCACAAGGACAAGAGCAAAGCCAAGACAGACAACCACAACCCTCCCAACATCCTGCCCATCTCGGGCAAGCTGGAGCAAGCACAGGTACAACACGGCCTGAGCACCGATGCGAAGGTATTGCATTTTGATGACATATCTGGTGTAGAGTAACTGATAGATCCGATGATTTCTTATTAAAGTTCCAGTGCTTGTCTTATTAAAGTCCATTTTGCCTGTCACTTCTTAGTATTCAGTGTACGATAAAATATACATTTGGTTTATGTTATGCCCATAGATATACATATTGGTGGCTAGTTTATGATGTCATTCCATAGATAGCAATGAGGAACTATTTACTGGTTCTTCTACAATTTGCCCGCAACATGGTGATACAACAAAACTGCTGATATATACCCTATTTCCTGAAAGTATACCCAAATTAAAACCAAAGTAAATGGATAACATGGCACAGTCCATATTATCAGATGCTACTCTGCAAATAGCTTGCATTTTCCTAGCAGAGAACCAAATCCCCAAATCTCATACATCCAGCAGCTTTAAGTAGGTAGACATTTCATTTCCTGTGAAAGTATCCAGCATTTCCGGAGATTACAACCAGTCCCTGATGCTTGGTCAGTCATTTTGTCAAAACCCGTGCTCTGTGTACTTTTATATGTCTAATTTAAATATTTGTATTTAATCAAATACAACAGGTGAACAAGCTGTTACTTTCCTATTTAGGACCCTGATGCGCTTGTCCGTCCCTCCGCCTTCAAGCCTGTGGTGCCCAAGAGCTTTCATTCCATGCAAAACTTGGTGTGCCCCCTTCAGGCCAGCGTGGGTGCAGGTGGGGGCACATCAGGCAGCGGTGCAGGAGAGAGAGGTGGCCAGGGCACCTCGGGAATCCGCCCGGACGAGGAAACCCCTAACAGTCGAGGAACACACACTGGTGGAGGTACCCGAGCTGGCCAAGGCAGCCTGTCTGATTCTGGCAGGAATTCGCTGACCAGTCTGCCCACGTATACAGGTACAGGCTCAGGCTATGGTCCTCCACCAGCCCTTGGGCCCCTCAGTGCCTCCACCAGCCACATCAATCGCCTTGGCACTGCAACAACCGGTCTGGACAAGCCAGATAAACCAGGCTACCAAAATGGTCTGAGTGCCTCTGACAGTGGCCACTCGTCTTCGGGCAAGAGCTCGTCGTCTTATCAGCGCCTCAGCCACTTGAGTGATGCGCCAGCACCCTTGCGGCCATCGCCATCCTCCGATGATGTCATTCGTGACCTGGAGGACCGCTTGTGGGAAAGAGAGCAAGAGGTGAGGATGAAGGTATATCATTGTAGTTCAGTCATGTAGAAATTAAAGTCCATGTGCATTGTTCCTGCACTGATCATGCTTTCTGTGTTCTCCCATTCCTCATTTCCAGGTGCTCCATATGAGACGGAACCTGGATCAGAGTGAGGCAGCAATCGTACAGGTGTTCGAAGAGAAGCAACGGGTGTGGGAGCGTGAAATGGAGGAACTGAGGCAAAACTATGCTGGGCGGCTGCAGCAGGTGACCCGTCGTGCCCAGCGTTCACAGCAGGCCCTGCAGGCCCAGATCAGCCGCCTGCAGCAGGACAAGCGCAGGCTCCAGGACGAGATGACGCTGCTCCTGGCCCAGCGTGAGGAGCTGGAGAAGAAGTGCCTGGACTACAGGAAGGAGCAGGCCGACCTCCTGCCCAAGCTGGAGGAGACCAAGTGGGAGGTAAGATGAAAAACTTTGGTCTCCTTACTGCAAATATAATCCGTCAAGAAAGACATATATCTCAGGTTTTGAACAAGAAATGCAGTGTAGTTGAGAAGTAGCTTTACGTAAATATCTTTGACCGATCGCCTACATTTGAGATATGAGGAACGTTTTGAAAATTGTTATCTTTGGCCAAACGTTTTTATTCATTTAAGGGAACATTTAAGGCTACTTCAAAATTATATAAACTGGCCATTATATACTAGAGCCAGACCAGGCTCTACCTTTGCTAGATAAGTCTGTTACATTTCATCAGTGATCCCATTTATAACATTTCATGCATGTTGGTTCACATTTTTCCATGAACGTGCTCTGGAAAGCTCAGGGTATCACTTTGTTAGTTTTCTCACTGGAAAGGACCAATCAGATTGAAGGACCAATCAGACTGCAGTCTTCAAGATCCTCAGGGTTGTGGCCAGAAAAGTGTACAACAGGTTTCAGATGCTCCATATCCTGTGGATGGAGTGTCTGAGGCTGAGACTCCCACCATCCTGACAGCAAGTTACTATGAGCTATTAGCATCAGTTAACCCTGATATGTTACACCAGACCTGTTTAATGAGTTGCCTGTGGCCTGGTTTGACCCATTAAAATTTTTTAATGGCCCACTTGAGGCTATCAGTTAATTAGTAACCTCTCTCTAAAAGTCACTGTTACCAGTATCAGCCTTCTGGTGGTATGGCCAGTGTACCCCATGTGCTCCCCCCCCCATTTAGCCCCCTTTAACTAAAGATTATTAGCCATAACCTGGAGCGCGCTCGTATGGCCATCATTCGCTCTGCTTGCTCTCCAGGTGTGTCAGAAGGCAGGTGAGATCTCCTTGCTGAAACAACAGCTGAGGGAGAGCCAGGGCGAGGTGACCCAGCGTGCTGGAGAGATGGTGGCCCTAAGGAATCAGCTGAAGGAGCTGAACGCCCAGCTGAGGGAGCGAGAGCAGGCCGAGATCAGCCTGAAGGAATCATTCTGTACCAAGACGCTGGAGCTGGAGCGCTGCGAGGCAGAACTGCAGGCCATGCTGGCCGAGGTGCTGACTTAATCCAAACCCGACCCTTATAAGGGCTCTGCCTGTATATCCATACACTAGTATTAAAAATAAATTTCATGCATCAGTGCATAAAGATGAGGCAGTGCACGGGGACAGAGGTATTGTGTCAGTGCCTGTTATATCAATCTTGTTATGTTTTTACACCTTGTTTGGTTCATGTCCTACATTACATTGTAGAGAAGGGGTTCGTCGTCCTGTTCCTAAACTGCTAGTTATGGACAACTACAATGACCAGGAATAAACATGGTCATACCATAGCCATTAACATCACTATGTAACAGCTCTAACATACATAAACCATTCTACAACTTATGTTGACTGTGAAAAAATGTACAAAACAAAAATACATCAAGAAGATAAACTGGTCTCAAAAATGGAGTGTTTGCATCTGTAATCTCACTGGGACTGTCAGACGCACATGGCTTAATTAGTCCAATTAACTGATGTCTTTTTATACGCTACTATTTAACAGGTATTCCACGAAATCGAGGCTTACACGACCTGAGTCGGCTATTAGCCGCGTACGACGAGATTGAGTGGAATAACTGTTTTATTCTATCCACATTCACTGGACTTTGAGAAACAGAGCATTTTTATTTTTAGCAAATTCGATAAATAAAAACTTTATGCAAAACATCCAACAAAATAATTTCTGCTTACAATGTAAACAAACCGGCGAAATGACAGGAGCGTTTTGTGAAAAATGCAATAATAATGATTTTTGAAAAATAATTTAAAAAAAAGGTTTTGCCATCAAATACTTTTATTCCATATTTTGTTGCTTTTTTCCTGTATTTTCTGACGTTTTGTTTTCAAGTAGAGTTTATAGTTCGTCCTCGGTTGGTTCAGCAACACGCTCAGCCATTTTCTTTTCTTCTTTTTTTGGCGGTTGGCAAACCAACGTAAAGGTGCATTACCGCCACCGACTGTGCTGGAGTGTGGAAAAGGAGATACCGGGGGGAAAACACTATATTCTTTTATTTAGCTATTTCTGTTTCTTTTAAATACTTCATAACAAAGTGATATATCTGACTAGATGCGCTCTGCCATTTTGTTTTTCTCTACTCACGGTATATGAGCTGACATCCTAGTAGTAGAGTAGCTAATCAGAGCGCGCGACTGGTCATATCCAGTGAATGTGGATCGAATAAAATCTAATCTACTCTAAATTCTTTGAAAGCACAGATTCGTTATGATGGGAGAAAAAGTTTATTTCAACACACAAGTAACTCGTTGTAGCTTCTTGATGTATCAACCATGTCAAAATGGTGTTTCTTGTCTAGTAGACCAGCCAGCTCTAGGAAGCGGTCACTTTTTATCCTTAAAGTCTCTATTTTCATTTTCCTTCCAGTAATACAAATCAACATATCCACTCATTACCAAGACTTTCATGATATTAAAGGTTTCATCTGTGCAAAATGTGCAGGGAAACCCAACTCCAGCACTGAACAGTCATTGTAGTGTACTACTACAATGACTGTTCAGTGCTGGAGTTGGGTTTTGAATGCTCACTGCATTCAAATGTCTGTAGACTTGAGGCATGTAACTAAGTGAAGTCATTGCTTGGTGCTCATTCGTTCACACCGGTTCTCTTTCTCCAATTTTGTCCTACCCTGTAGGTGACCGTCCTGAGAGACAAGCTGAGTGCATTTGAGACGGAGGTAGCCGGGTTGAAGAAAGCCCTGAGTGAGCTTAGCAACACCGCTAGCACTCACAGCACCGAGTCCAGCTTGGCTGATATGGGTCAGCTGGTGCTGTCTCGGAGCCGTGAACGCATCCTCTCGCCCCTGAGCCCACCAGAGACGCCCACCTCTTTGCCCCCTCTTTCGTCGCTGCCCTCTGTATCCTCGCTCCCCCCTTTGCCTGCACTGCCTGCCCCGGACCCACTGCTCAGCCTGCAGAGCGATGATTCCAAGGTGCAGCGGCAGGAAGCGGGAGACCTGCGGCGCCAGCTGGAGCTACTTCAAGGGGAGCTGCGTCTGGAGCGGCAGCAGCGTGAGCGCCAGGCACTCACCTTCGCCCATGAGCGCCAAACCTGGCAGGGAGAAAAAGAGCGTGTGCTCAAGTACCAGGCACAGCTGCAGCTCAGCTACGTAGAAATGCTGCAGAAGAACCAGGCACTGGAAGAGCGCGTCGACCAGCTCGGGGCCCAGCTGGCCACTCCGATCCTGGTATCGCCGGCAACACCGACTTCGCCGCCTTCCTCTGCTAGTCTTGAGGTGCCCACGACAGCACCTGTGGTCGTGTCAATCACCTCCCCGACACCCCCAGTCGAGGAGAAAAAGGTGCCCGCCCTGCACCAGCTGGCGCCCCCGTGGCCCGTTCCCACTCGTCTGGAGAGGATCGAGTCAACAGAGATATGATGCCAGTAAATGTGACCTCCTTGATGCAGTATTAAAAAAAAAAAAGAGAAACAATTAGAGCACCAGTTACAATAGTGTTAAGTACAAACCCTCCTGAAACAAAAGCGTCATGTCTATAACTTCTGAGGACAGTCCAAGGATGCCCTGCTGAGTGAGGCAGACGTTAGGGTTGAGGAGTGCGGGTTGCTAAGTAATATGTTTGTGTGGCCTTATGACTGACCTAGGAAAAGCTCTGGATCCTAAAAGGTGTTGGTTTGGGTGGCGGGGGTGTAGGAAGAGCTGGCCCTGAGTCTGTAGCCAAGAGGAACGTGAGTACATCGAACACTCAGGGGATAAGGGATCAGGCATTAATAATCCACATTTCAGGCTAGACTGATGTAAGCTAGCTCTCAATGAACGGTTCACGATAACAAATGTGTCACGGTATAAATCTATTACAAACAGCTGTCAAGTTTAAACTTAAAAAACACAACTGATTATTTAAAGGTGCAGTTTTGTAAACTATAAATCTATAAACATATAATTTCAAAGAAAAACTGTGTTTTGCAATATTGCCATACGTACAGTGGCTGTACAGCTAGTTTCTTCATTTTGTTTCGCTTAAAAGATTTCCAGCCTGGAAATGTGTTTAATTCCCGCCGCTGGAAGAGTGTTACTTAACTCCGCCCCTTTTCCCTTATAAGGCGACGCATACGTTTTCTAATATATTCACTGCAAGTGCATTTCACATCACAGGGAACAACCACAGGGCTCAACAAATTACAAACTGCTCCTTTAAATAACATTTCTCTAAACCCTACAGCAAACAAGATCAAGAATATATAGAATAGCATCCATATCAGCTGAAGAGACTGAAGAAAGATTTTTTTTTTTTTTAAGCTTAATTAGAAGCTACAGGGAGAGACGTGACACACTTCCTGTCTATGGTGCTTGTCCAAACCACACCAGTGTGTGTGGGTGTTTTTTTTTTTCCCAAAATGAAGGACCAAATACAGTATTTAGGAGGCGTTGCTGGTCTCGAGTTCCCTCATAATGGACGTAGTCGTGGTAGTGATTACCAGTGGACTCCAAGACCTGGTGTGTTGTATAGGAGCGTGCCTCAACCCTCCTGATCTGATAGCGAAAGCAGCGGCGGAGGACCGACACGTGGTCATTTGACTTGAAATCATATTACTAGAACAGAACATTTCTGCTTTTCACCTTTGTATTCCATCTTTCCGAAACAATGTAGAATATATTAGAGAGCAAGCGAGAGGTATTGAAAAAACAACAACAACAACATACAAACAAAAAAACAAATAGTTTGATGCACTTTGCTTTGGTCTCAGACAATGTTTCTTTTTAAGAGAGGTGTGTGTTTGATGAACAGCATCTGCTGAGTGATGTTTGGTTTATGAAGCTGCTAGTTAGTGGAGGAGTCAGCGGCTGAGCCAAAAAAAAAAAAAAAAGTGCTAAGAGGACAATTAGAATAGCGCGTGGTCCGTCCACCGCTAATGAACTAATGAGTCTGTGTAAGTGGGACCTTACCTTCTTCCAAAAAAGAATATGTGTCAATGTATACTTTCTGAAAGTATCATTTAGAATATTTGACTTAAAAAAAAAATTATATATATATATATATATATATAATATGCAGTAGATTGAAGTGATGTTTTGAAGTAAGTACACCGTGTACACAGGCTTCGTTGCCATATCTGAGTGGGATATAAAGACTGAAATGTGACTCGTGTGGTTGTTGAGGAGGAGTAGGTAGTGCGAGTGTGTAGTATGGATTCAGATGGATTAGATATATTTACAACCGCCGGTGACGAGAAGATGGAGGTGGAAAAGTGGTAGCATTAAACAGGAAAAAAAAAACAACAACAATACAGTAACACCGTTTGTCACAAAGCCTACATCGTCATCATATCGTGATGATCACGGGTGCAACAAATTCTTTTATATTATTCTTTTATCATTGAATGGTCACTGATACCCCATTTGCCCACTTTTTCCTGTTATTAATGGAAAAATTGCTACTGTAAGTGTTTTTTTTTTTTTTAGAAACAATACTTAAGGAAATGAGTACATCGACAAATGAAATCACTCAGGTATCACTTCTGGTGTCGAATTGCGAAAAGGGGCACAGTGGCTTTCTTGTGCTCCGTATAATGCAATACACCTTAATTAATGTAGGCTACATGCCAATTAGGCATCTGATAATAACATGTAATACAATACACCGTGATATTCAACACACGTAACTTAAAAATATCATTAAAAAGTATTAATTCTGCCTTTGTACACAGCATTGATCAGGTGTGTAATGGGCAAGTGAGTGTATAGCCAAAATATCATATCACGATACTTCACGATAAATTTTACAATATAAGTAAACGCCAAAATATTTAGGTCCGTGGACAAAATGCCACGTTTGTTCATTGATGTCTGGTTTTGAACTTGAGTTTTGTAAATCTTGACATGTTTTCTTTAGAATTACTGCACCAAGTTTGAGCTTAAATTTAAACCAAATTTCATTTCGTTTCAGTTTGTTTGTAATGCCGTTCAACAAGTCAACTTGCGTTCAACTTATCCGAAATGAAAAATTGATTTTGGCGGCACGATGCATTTCAAATTCAGCGACTCAAATTCCAAAATACTGTAAAGTGCGACATGGAACAAAATGAACGCGGATCCAGTCGTTTGGCCAATCAGCAATCAGGAAACGACAGACAGGGCAGCCCGTGGTGAGTCAAAGCGTAATAAACTGAATTAGAATAGTTTTGTACCGACAAAAGCCAAATTCTACTTTTTTCTGATTATTTTAAAAATTAATTTCATTCAACCGAAACTTTAATTCAACCTCACAACCAAAAAATTTACAAAATTTTAAATCCAAATTGTAATGCCATAGCTATGAGTACATAAACGTCAGTATATCATTTTAACCGAAAAAAAAAATATATCATACAAAACCAAATGTACAAAAAAACCCCTTTCAATAATTTCTAAGTAATGATGGATATTATAAAAGTTCTGACGGTACTAATGATGTTATCGAGAAGGTTATTGCGATATCCGTATCAGATGAGCATATTACCCAGCCATTATGATGCACATGCTTTTTGAAATCTGATATCAGAGCTGTGACTGATACCGGATACCGAATGGATATTGATCTTTTTTTTCTGATTTAAATAATTGAAAAAGCTGTTTTAAAAATGTTTCATTTGTAGTTATTCTCTCTATTGATACCCTTAAGGTAGAAATAGTGACTGTAACTGAGTCACTTAATTTTACAAAAATGCCAGATTTTCAGAAAACATCATTCACAGGAGAGATATATATATATATATATAACTAGTCAAAAGTTTGTACACCCCTACTCTACTCATTCATAGATTTTTCTCATCTCATCTCATTATCTCTAGCCGCTTTATCCTTCTACAGCAGGGGTGTCAAACCTGATCCATAAAGGGCCGTGTGGCTGCAGGTTTTCATTCCAGCCATGCAGCAGCACCCTGATTTGGCTTATTCAATCAACTGACACACCCACCCTTTAATCAAGGGTGGGTGTGGCTGCAAGTATTTGACTGTGTGAAGACAGTTCAGTTGATTGAATGAGCCAAGTCAGGTGTGCTGCTGCATGGCTGGAATGAAAACCTGCAGCCACAAGGCCCTTTATGGATCAGGTTTGACACCCCTGTTCTACAGGGTCGCAGGCAAGCTGGAGCCTATCCCAGCTGACTACGGGCGAAAGGCGGGGCACACCCTGGACAAGTCGCCAGGCCATCACAGGGCCGACACACAGACAACCATTCACACCCACATTCACACCTACGGTCAATTTAGAGTCACCAGTTAACCTAACCTGCATGTCTTTGGACTGTGGGGGAAACCGGAGCACCCGGAGGAAACCCACGCGGACACGGGGAGAACATGCAAACTCCACACAGAAAGACCCTCGCCGGCCCCGGGGCTCGAACCCAGGACCTTCTTGCTGTGAGGCGACAGCGCTAACCACGACACCACCGTGCCGCCCCTAGATTTTTCTCTGTTTTGATATTTCTATTTTCTACATTGTAGAACAATAATGCTGAAGACATCAAAACTGTGAAATTGTGAAAACACATGGAACATGTATAGGATTATATGGTAAACAACAAAAAAAAAAGAGTGTTTTAGAAAACCTCCAAAATGTTTGATATTTTAAATTCTTCAAAGTATCCAGCTGTTTATCTTGATGATGCTGTGCACACTACTGGCATTAGCATAACCAGCTTCATGAATGCTTTTGAATTAACAGGGGTGTGTCTTCAAAAGTTAATTACTGGACGGGTTTCTTGCCTTCTTAAATAGGAAATAATAAAAATACAAATAATAAAATGGCTCTATTCCATCCACAATTGTAGTAATCCATATTACGTCCAGAACCGCTCAATTAAGTAAAGAGAAACGACATCCATCATTACTTTAAGACATGAAGTGACTTTTAATTAATAAGAATCAAGAAAAACCATTGAATTAGAAGGTGTGTCCGAACTTTTGACTGGTACTGTATCTGTATGTGTAAAATTCTGATTTGATAATGATCCAGCATTTCTGGCCGATATCCATCAGCAGCTCATGACTAATAATTGAATTATAAACTGTAATAAGAATCGAGATAAATATGATTATTTATAATAGTTTTTTTAGGCACATGCCTAATACTAATTTTAATCCTAAAAACTAGACTGCTGTAATATCCCACACAATATACACAATTATAATCAATTTTTTTTCTCATCATGTGACCAGATTTATTTTTTTCTGTAGCTTTATGACACTGGGTGTTAACCAAGACATAATCTACAAAGCTTTAGATGGACACCACCCCTCTACTGTCTTTGGCCACATTTGCTGCTATGTAATTCTGTTGTGTCCTGCTGTGTTCTTGGTAGAGACAAAGGGGCAGTCGACTGCATGTAAATATCATTGTTATTTATGTGTACATATCTATTCTATCCAAATATACCGAGCTATTGCGTGTGAATACTTTTGTGAATTAATGAGACTGACATGTCAGCTTTTATTTTTCAAACTATCGATATAGGAATATAATATAATATATTAAAATCTTTAAAAAAAAAAAGTTCAATCGGCCATTACGTGTTATAAGAAGGGAAGACCATGAAAGCCCCTGATGTCTATTTTCCCCTGTCTCATATTTCTCAAAATGTTTCTCAAAGGGAGGACAAACTGTCACCACTGTTTTCATTCTGATTTTTTTATGCTTCAAAAATTGCTTGGAAAAAAAAGCATATCTTAGCAAATATGAATTCAATTAATAAAGATGTGAATAAAATTAATTAAGTATGAGGGTCTTTTCAATTTTTCTTTGTTTTTGTCATTATAGGATCATAGAATGAACTAAAGTTTGGGAGAAGGGCATGACACGAGATACAGTGACGTGTTAAATCTCATCTCATCTCATCTCATTATCTCTAGCCGCTTTATCTTGTTCTACAGGGTCGCAGGCAAGCTGGAGCCTATCCCAGCTGACTACGGGCGAAAGGCGGGGTACACCCTGGACACGTCGCCAGGTCATCACAGGGCTGACACATAGACACAGACAACCATTCACACTCACATTCACACCTACGCTCAATTTAGAGTCGCCAGTTAACCTAACCTGCATGTCTTTGGACTGTGGGGGAAACCGGAGCACTCGGAGGAAACCCATGCGGACACGGGGAGAACATGCAAACTCCGCACAGAAAGGCCCTCGCCGGCCACGGGGCTCAAACCCGGACCTTCTTGCTGTGAGGCGACAGCGCTAACAATTACACCACCGTGCCGCCCGCAAAACACACTCAAAAAAAAAAAAGTTGGGACAGAGGCAAAATAAGGCTGAAAAGTTTACAGAATAGTCAAGTAACACCATTCTGGAAGATTCTATAATAAGCAGGTTAATTGCTGTCATGATTGGGTATAAAAGAAGCAGCACCAAAGGCTCAGTCTTTGCAAGCAAGGATCCAAAATTCATGAGAGAATTGTTAGTCAATTCAAGAAGAATATTTCTCAACCAAGATTTTTGGTTTTTCAGAAACTACAGTACATAATATTGTGAAAAGATTCAGGGAATTTAAAGTCATGTCCATGCTTAAAGGGCAAGGTCGGAAACCACGGTTGAATGGGTGTGACCTTCGAGCCCTTGGGCAGCGCTGCCTGAGAAACTGTCATGCTAACGTGACAAATATAGCCACATGGGCTCGGGAGTACTTCGGAAAACCTTTGTCACTTTACACAGTCCTCTGCTGCATCCAGAAATGCAACCTGAAACTGTATTACGCAAGGAGGAAGCCATTCATCAATTCTGTGCAGAAAGGCTGCTGATTTCTCTGGGCCCGAACTCATCTCAAATGGACCAAAAGACAGTGGAAACGTACTGTGGTCAGATGAGTCCGCGTTTCAGCTTGTTTTGGGGAAAACCGGACATCAAGTTCTCAGTGCCGAAGGTGAGCACGACCATCCAGTTTGTTATCAGAGAAAGGTGAAAAAATATGGAGGGCAACAGTGCCTACAGCATGGGTGAGTTGCATGTGTGTGTGAAGGTACTATTGACACCAAGGCGTATATTGGGACTTTAGAGAGACATATATTGCCATCAAGGCAATGCTTCCTCCTGGGAAGTCCATGCTTATTTCCACAGGACAATTCCAGACCTCATTTTGCACGGGCTACAACAGTGTGACTTCATAGACACAGAGTGCATGTGCTTGACTGGTCTGCTGCCCATCCAGATCTGTATGGTGCATCATGAAGAGCAGAATCAGACAGTGGCAATCACGGACTTGCACAAGTCTTGTATCAAGCAAAAATTCCAATTGCAAAACTGCAACAATTAGTATCCTCAGATCCCATATGATTAAAAAATATTATTAAAAGGAAAGGTGATGTAACACAACGATAATAATGTCTCTGTCCTAACTTTTATTGCGTGTGTTGCAGGCATCAGATTCTGACTTTGTTTATATTTACAAAATACAATTAAGCGGGGCGGCACGGTGGTGTAGTGGTTAGTGCTGTCGCCTCACAGCAAGAAGGTCCGGGTTCGAGCCCCGTGGCCGGCGAGGGCCCTTTTTTGGGCAAAAAATCCAATCTTTCCTCAAATTTGGTCAAACTTCACGGCCAGCCTCTTACTACCTCCCATGTCATGTATACCACATTTTGGGAATTTTCGTCCATGGGGGGCGCTGTTTTTGGCCGACGCAATATCTCCAAAATGGGTTTTTGGTTAATAATTCCATAATGCTTTTCCTTCACACCACTACCTTGTGATAGTACGTTGCTGTTGTAGACACTTATTTTTCCAACTCATAATCGCTCATGTACAGCATAGCGCCACCTACTGACATGGGAAAAACCAAAAAATTTATTCTTCAAAAATCTATATCTCATCTTCTATTTACTCAATTTTCATCGCACTTCATATGCAAACTCTTCATAGCTCACCTGACATATACGCCAAATTTTGTGCACTTTCGCCCCTGGGGGTGCAGGTTATGGCAGAAATGCTATTGCAGCTTCTGATTTGTCAACCTTGGCAAGCAAACTCTTTACAAGACCCTTATTGGGGCGCTTGCCATGGTCGACAACGCTCGAAATTTGGCTCCTTTTTCTTAGACTGCCACCGCTACTGAGAACCAGAAGCCCAGATCCAGGCGGGCCTCAGGGCCTCTATAGCGCCCCCTAACGTGTTGTGATTTTTGCCTCTCGCATTAAGGTGCCTGGTTGCCATGTAGCTTGTAGTAGTGGCATGCCCTTTGGTACGCATATGTATCTCACCAAGCCGGACAAAAATGTAATGCCACTGCATTAGCCACGCCCTACAGGAAGTGAGGTAATTTCACTTTTGAGCGAAATGCATGGCCACGAAGACGGCGCAACTCCTCCTAGACCGTTCATAGGAACGTCACCAAAATTGATATACATCATCTACAGACATGGCTGACAAAAGGTGCTAAATACGTTTCACGTAGCTTAAACCGTTCAGAAGTTATACGTCAATCATTTTTCAATGCAGAATTTTACATGATTAAAAATTCATAACAAATCTTCTAATTGCTCAACACTGCTCATACTTCACACGCAAATCACTCATTGGGCTTCTGACATGTGACCCAATTTCTGTGATGTATCGCCACTGGGGGCGCTATTTTTGGGCAAAAAATCCAATCTTTCCTCAAATTTGGTCAAACTTCACGGCCACCCTCTTACTACCTCCCATGTCATGTATACCACATTTTGGGAATTTTCGTCCATGGGGGGCGCTGTTTTTGGCCCACGCAATTGCTCCAAAACGGGTTTTTGGTCAATAATTCCATAATGCTTTTCCTTCACACCACTACCTTGTGAGTGTACGTTGCTGTTGTAGACACTTATTTTTCCAACTCATAGTCGCTCATGTACAGCATAGCGCCACCTACTGACATGGGAAAAAACAAAAAATTTATTCTTCAAAAATCTATATCTCATCTTCTATTTACTCAATTGTCATCAACCTTCATACGCAAACTCTTCATAGCTCACCTGACATATACGCCAAATTTTGTGCACTTTCGCCCCTGGGGGTGCTGCTTATGGCAAAAATGATATTGCAGCTTCTGATTTGTCAATCTTGGCAAGCAAACTCTTTTCAAGACCCTTATTGAGGCGCTTGCCATGGTCGACAACGCACGAAGTGCGAGACCCTATTGTTGCCATGTGTCCAATTCTGTGCTTTGTCGCCATTGTGGGAGTAATGTCTCTTGCCGCAGAAGCTGTGGAAGGTATTTCGCAGGGACGCATGCCCCCGCCCCCCTTGGCCGCTGGGCCATTTTCGGGGCGCTTGCCATGGGCGAAAACGCACGAAATTTGGCAGCACTTCCGAGAATTGCCACCGCTACTCAGCACCAAAAGCCCAAACTTGGCCGGGGCTCAGGGCCTCTATAGCGCCCCCTAAGTCGTTGTGATTTTGGCCTCCCGCATTAAGGTGCCTGGTTGCCATATAGTTTGTAGTACTGGCATGCCATTTGGTACGCATATGTATCTCGCTAAGCCGGCCAAAAATGTAATGCCAATGCATTAGCCACGCCCAACAGGAAGTGAGGTAATTTCACTTTTGTGCGAAATGCATGGCCACGAAGACGGCGCAACTCCTCCTAGACCGTTCATAGGAATGTCACCAAAATTGATACACATCATCTACAGACATGGCTGACAAAAGTTACTAAATACGTTTCACGTAGGATGAACCGTTCAGAAGTTATACATCAATCAATTTTCACTTCAAAATTTTACATGCTAAAAAATTCATAACAAATCTTCTACTTGCTCAAAACTGCTCATACTTCACACGCTAATCACTCATTGGGCTTCTGACATGTTACCCAATTTCTGTGATATTTCGCCACTGGGGGCGCTATTTTTGGGCAAAAAATCCAATCTTTCCTCAAATTTGGTCAAACTTCACGGCCACCCTCTTCCTACCTCCCATGTCATGTATACCACATTTTGGGAATTTTCGTCCATGGGGGGCGCTGTTTTTGGCCGACGCTATTTCTCCAAAATGGGTTTTTGGTTAATAATTCCATAATGCTTTTCCTTCACACCACTACCTTGTGATAGTACATTGCTGTTGTAGACACTTATTTTTCCAACTCATAATCGCTCATGTACAGCATAGCGCCACCTACTGACATGGGAAAAACCAAAAAATTTATTCTTCATAAATCTATATCTCATCTTCTATTTACTCAATTTTCATCACACTTCATACGCAAACTCTTCATAGCTCACCTGACATATACGCCAAATTTTGTGCACTTTCGCCCCTGGGGGTGCTGGTTATGGCGTAAATGATATTGCAGCTTCTGATTTGTCAACCTTGGCAAGCAAACTCTTTACAAGACCCTTATTGGGGCGCTTGCCATGGTCGACAACGCTTGAAATTTGGCTCCTTTTTCTTAGACTGCCACCGCTACTGAGAACCAGAAGCCCAGATCCAGGCGGGCCTCAGGGCCTCTATAGCGCCCCCTAACGTGTTGTGATTTTTGCCTCTCGCATTAAGGTGCCTGGTTGCCATGTAGTTTGTAGTAGTGGCATGCCCTTTGGTACGCATATGTATCTCACCAAGCCGGACAAAAATGTAATGCCAATGTATTAGCCATGCCCTACAGGACGTGAGGTAATTTCACTTTTGTGCGAAATGCATGGCCACGAAGACGGCGCAACTCCTCCTAGACCGTTCATAGGAACGTCACCAAAATTGATACACATCATCTACAGACATGGCTGACAAAAGTTGCTAAATACGTTTCACGTAGCGTAAACCGTTCAGAAGTTATACGTCAATCATTTTTCAATGCAGAATTTTACATGCTTAAAAATTCATAACAAATCTTCTAATTGCTCAAAACTGCTCATACTTCACACGCAAATCACTCATTGGGCTTCTGACATGTGACCCAATTTCTGTGATGTTTCGCCACTGGGGGCGCTATTTTTGGGCAAAAAATCGAATCTTTCCTCAAATTTGGTCAAACTTCACGGCCACCCTCTTACTACCTCCCATGTCATGTATACCACATTTTGGGAATTTTCGTCCATGGGGGGCGCTGTTTTTGGCCCACGCAATTGCTCCAAAACGGGTTTTTGGTAAATAATTCCATAATGCTTTTCCTTCACACCACTACCTTGTGATTGTACGTTGCTGTTGTAGACACTTATTTTTCCAACTCATAATCGCTCATGTACAGCATAGCGCCACCTACTGACATGGGAAAAACCAAAACATTTATTCTTCAAAAATCTATATCTCATCTTCTATTTACTCAATTGTCATCAAACTTCATACGCAAACTCTTCATAGCTCACCTGACATATACGCCAAATTTTGTGCACTTTCGCCCCTGGGGGTGCTGATTATGGCAAAAATGATATTGCAGCTTCTGATTTGTCAAACTTGGCATGCAAACTCTTTTCAAGACCCTTATTGAGGCGCTTGCCATGGTCGACAACGCACGAAGTGCGAGACCCTATTGTTGCCATGTGTCCAATTCTGTGCTTTGTCGCCATTGTGGGAGTAATGTCTCTTGCCGCAGAAGCTGTGGAAGGTTTTTCGCAGGGACGCATGCCCCCGCCCCCCTTGGCCGCTGGCGCGAGGGCCCGTCGAGGCCGCTTGCGGCTTTAATTATTCTTCCGTCTTCTTCTTCTTCTTTATTTTTCTCCGCTGTTGGGCCATTTTCGGGGCGCTTGCCATGGGCGAAAACGCACGAAATTTGGCACCAGTTCCGAGAATTGCCACCGCTACTCAGCACCAAAAGCCCAAACTTGGCCGGGGCTCATGGCCTCTATAGCGCCCCCTAAGTCGTTGTGATTTTGGTCTCCCGCATTAAGGTGCCTGGTTGCCATGTAGTTTGTAGTAGTGGCATGCCATTTGGTACGCATATGTATCTCACTAAGCCGGACAAAAATGTAATGCCAATGCATTAGCCACGCCCAACAGGAAGTGAGGTAATTTCACTTTTGTGCGAAATGCATGGCCACAAAGACGGCGCAACTCCTCCTAGACCGTTCATAGGAATGTCACCAAAATTGATACACATCATCTACAGACATGGCTGACAAAAGTTACTAAATACGTTTCACGTAGCTTAAACCGTTCAGAAGTTATACGTCAATCAATTTTCGATGCAAAATTTTACATGCTTAAAAATTCATAACAAATCTTCTGATTGCTCGAAACTGCTCATACTTCACACGCAAATCACTCATTGGGCTTCTGACATGTTACCCAATTTCTGTGATTTTTCGCCACTGGGGGCGCTATTTTTGGGCAAAAAATCCAATCTTTCCTCAAATTTGGTCAAACTTCACGGCCACCCTCTTACTACCTCCCATGTCATGTATACCGCATTTTGGGTATTTTCGTCCATGGGGGGCGCTGTTTTTGGCTGACGCAATTGCTCCAAAACGGGTTTTTGGTAAATAATTCCATTATGCTTTTCCTTCTCACCACTACCTTGTGGTAGTACGTTGCTGTTGTAGACACTTATTTTTCCATCTCATAATCGCTCATGTACAGCATAGCGCCACCTACTGACATGGGAAAAACCAAAAAATTTATTCTTCAAAAATCTATATCTCATCTTCTATTTACTCAATTGTCATCAAACTTCATACGCAAACTCTTCATAGCTCACCTGACATGTACGCCAAATTTTGTGCACTTTCGCCCCTGGGGGTGCTGGTTATGGCGTAAATGATATTGCAGCTTCTGATTTGTCAAACTTGGCAAGCTAACTCTTTTTTAAGACCCTGATTGGGGCGCTTGCCATGGTCGACATCGCACGAAATTTGGCTCCTTTTTCTTAGACTGCCACCGCTACTGAGAACCAGAAGCCCAGATCCAGGCGGGCCTCAGGGCCTCTATAGCGCCCCCTAACTCGTTGTGATTTTGGCCTCCCGCATTAGGGTGCCTGGTTGCCATGTAGTTTGTAGTAGTGGCATGCCATTTGGTACGCATATGTATCTCACTAAGCCGGACAAAAATGTTATGCCAATGCATTAGCCACGCCCAACAGGAAGTGAGGTACTTTCACTTTTGTGCGAAATGCATGGCCACGAAGACGGCGCTACTCCTCCTAGGCCGTTCATAGGAATGT
Source organism: Neoarius graeffei (assembly GCF_027579695.1). NCBI lineage: Eukaryota > Metazoa > Chordata > Actinopteri > Siluriformes > Ariidae > Neoarius > Neoarius graeffei. The sequence goes on from NC_083596.1 coordinate 7,054,130, forward strand.
CTCCAAAATTGAAACACATCATCTAGAGACATGACTGACAAAAGGTACTAAACACCTTTCACGTAGGATAAACCGTTCAGAAGTTATACGTCAATCAATTTTCAATGCAAAATTTTACATGCTTAAAAATTCATAACAAATCTTCTGATTGCTCAAAACTGCTCATACTTCACACGCAAATCACTCATTGGGCTTCTGACATGTTACCCAATTTCTGTGATATTTTGCCACTGGGGGCGCTATTTTTGGGCAAAAAATCCAATCTTTCCTCAAATTTGGTCAAACGTCACGGCCACCCTCTTACTAGCTCCCATGTCATGTATAGCACATTTTGGGAATTTTCGTCCATGGGGGGCGCTGTTTTTGGCCAACGGAATTGCTCCAAAACGGGTTTTTGGTAAATAATTCCATAATGCTTTTCCTTCACACCACTACCTTGTGATAGTACGTTGCTGTTGTAGACACTTATTTTTCCAACTCATAATCGCTCATGTACAGCATAGCGCCACCTACTGTCATGGGAAAAACCAAAAAATTTAATCTTCAAAAATCTATATCTCATCTTCTATTTACTCAATTGTCATCAAACTTCATATGCAAACTCGTCATAGCTCACCTGACTTTTACGCCAAATTTTGTGCACTTTCGCCCCTGAGGGTGCTGGTTATGGCAAAAATGATATTGCAGCTTCTGATTTGTCAAACTTGGCAAGCAAACTCTTTACGGTATTTCGCGGGGACGCATGCCCCTGCCCCCCTTGGCCGCTGGCGCGAGGGCCCGTCGAGGCCGCTTGCGGCTTTAATTATTATTATTACTGTGTTGATGTCAGATTAGTATTATCGTTTAAACACTTATGATATTCATAGTAACTTTTTCTTCCATATTTTATACAGTGCTGAGCGTAAATGAGTGCACCCCCTTTGAAAAGTAACATTTGAAACAATATCTCAATGAACACAATTTCCAAAATGTTGACAAGACAAAGTTTAATATAACATCTGTTTAACTTGTAACGTGAAAGTAAGGTTAACAATATAACTTAGATTACACATTTTTCAGTTTTACTCAAATTAGGGTGGTGCAAAAATGAGTACACCCCACAACAAAAACTACTACATCTAGTACTTCGTATGGCCTCCATGATTTTTAATGACAGCACCAAGTCTTCTAGGCATGGAATGAACAAGTTGGCGACATTTTGCAACATCAATCTTTTTCCATTCTTCAACAATGACCTCTTTTAGTGACTGGATGCTGGATGGAGAGTGATGCTCAACTTGTCTCTTCAGAATTCCCCAAAGAAAATAATATCTTTCCACCACAAAGGTGAAGGCTACAAGAAGATCAGCAAAGCTTTCCTTATCAGTTAGAATACTGTAGCAAAAGTGGTACAAAAATTTAAGAAAGATGGAACTGCAACCATCTCACAGAGACGTCCAGGTCGTCCACGGAAGTTAACACCTCGACAGGAGTGTTTTCTGATGAGAAGGGTTGAAGAAAATCGGCATGCAAGTTCACTGCAGTTATCTAAAGAAGTAGAAAGCCAAACTGGGGTGACTATTTCCCGTGACACAATACGGCGTACACTGCAGAAGAATGGCGTGCATGGATGCCGTCCACGAAAGAAGCCTCTCCTAAAGCCCAGGCACAAAAAAGCCCTCCGCCAGGGCCCATGCTGACAAAGATGAAGACTACTGGGACTCTATACACTGGAGTGATGAGACCAAGATAAATGTTTTTGGAACTGATGGCTTCAAAACTGTATGGTGTCGCAAAGGTGAGGAATACAAAGAAAAATGCATGGTGCCTACAGTGAAACATGGTGGTGGCAGTGTCCTTATGTGGGGCTGCGTGAGTGCTGCTGGTGTCGGGGAGCTGCATTTCACTGATGGCATCATGAATTCACAGACGTATTGCTCTATACTGGAAGAGAAGATGCTACCATCACTCCGTGCCCTTGGTCGTCGTGCACTTTTCCAACATGACTAAACACGCATCTAAGGCCACTGTTGGATTTCTGAAGAAGAACAGGGTGAAAGTGATTCAGTGGCCAAATATGTCTCCTGATCTGAACCCAATCGAACGCCTACGGGGAATTCTGAAGAGACAAGTTGAGCATCGCTCTCCATCCAGCATCCAGTCACTAAAAGATGTCGTTGTTGAAGAATGGAAAAAGATCGATCTTGCAAAATGTCGCCAACTTGTTCATTCCATGCCTAGAAGACTTGGTGCTGTCATTAAAAATCATGGAGGCCATACAAAGTACTAGATGGAGTAGTTTTTGTTGTGGGGTGCACTCATTTTTGCTGAGCACTGTATGTATGTAATTTGTCACACAGAGAGTCATGTTGTTTCTGAAACATTTCTAACAGAGTTATTTCCACTGACATTAAACTCTATACCCTGTACCAAAAGGACTACAAACAATTATAATATCATAAAAACATAAATATCAGTGCATATCTCGGTTCAAGGCAGAAATAGTACAAATAGAAATAGTGCAGCGGCCTAACCCAATCAGATCTACCAGATCGCAACAGAAAAATTTACTATTAAAACCAGTTGTTAAAACAAAGTGTGGTGAAGCAGCTTTTAGCTACTATGCAGTACAGCTATGGAACCAACTGCCAGAGGACATTAAAAATGCTCCTGCTGTTGGCAGCTTCAAATCTAGGTTAAAGGCCAAGCTGTTTTCAGATGCTTTCTGTTAAATAATTAATATTTTTACATTTTTTATAATTTTTACTTTCTCTGCATGTTTTAAATTTACTTTAACTTTATTCTATTTTATTCTGCTAGTTTTTTTTTCCCTTTCTCTTTCTTTTTCTCCTTTTTCTTTTTGGCATTTTAATATTTTATTTCTACTATTGTTTAATTCTTATTATTTTCTTTTAATTCTTTTAATTAATTATTTTAGAATAAAGATAAAATTATTTTATGTAATTTTATTTCTCTATTGTTTACTGTTTTTGTTTTTACTTCTGTAAAGCACATTGAACTGCCATTGTGTATGAAATGTGCTATATAAATAAACTTGCCTTGCCTTGCCAAATGAAAACCGACTTCCTCTACGAGCCTAATGTCCTATATGGGCCACCGTGTCACGTGACGCATGACGTCTACCCTCAAGCATGGAGGCGCACGTGTTGCGGAAGTAAAGCTGACCTGGTGTGAAATGGATTTGTGTATTATTGTGTGCGAAATGTTTTAGTAAATTGAGACATATGTGCTTTGTAAGTATATTTGTATCTATATGTTTATGATCATTAACAGAATGAATAATAAGGCGATAGATAATAAGTTGATAGCTGTGAGCAGCAGCCACTGGGCTAAAATGTGACATGCAAGGTTAACTGATATTGTCTTTGTGTGTGTATACGGGTTTGAAATATAAAAAATAAAATCAATCAATGCTCACTTCTCAGTCTAGGAAGCCCTAGCTAGATTAGCTTTTAAGTTATTCTGGGGCTTCCTGCACCTCTTTCCAAATTACATTTATATATATATACACACTATCGTTCAAAAGTTTGGGGTCACCCAGACAATTTTGTGCTTTCCATGAAAAGTCACACTTTTATTTCCCACCATAAGTTGTAAAATGAATAGAAAATATAGTCAAGACATTTTTCTGGCCATTTTGAGCATTTAATCGACCCCACAAATGTGATGCTCCAGAAACTCAATCTGCTCAAAGGAAGGTCAGTTTTATAGCTTCTCTAAAGAGCTCAACTGTTTTCAGCTGTGCTAACATGATTGTACAAGGGTTTTCTAATCATCCATTAGCCTTCTGAGGCAATGAGCAAACACATTGTACCATTAGAACACTGGAGTGATAGTTGCTGGAAATGGGCCTCTATACACCTATGGAGATATTGCACCAAAAACCAGACATTTGCAGCTAGAATAGTCATTTACCACATTAGCAATGTATAGAGTGGATTTCTGATTAGTTTAAAGTGATCTTCATTGAAAAGAACAGTGCTTTTCTTTCAAAAATAAGGACATTTCAAAGTGACCCCAAACTTTTGAACGGTAGGGTGTATATATATATATATATATATATATATATATATTCCTCTACAAAATTAATGGTTTTGGTTTTTAACTTAGTTTATTGATTTTTTTTAAATTATATTTATACTTGTGCTTAGAGGTGTAAATTAAAAAAATGTTTGCTTGCTTGTACATGTGACAAAAATAAAGTCTTCTTCTTCATTCAAAGGTGAGGTTTAGGATTAAAGAGGCAAAAGGCTGGATTTGAGTTGTCGATGCTATTTTAATGGCAATGACAAAAGCAATAGCTGTGCTTTGATGTAAAATGAGTCAAGTTTGGTCTCTAAATCCAAAACCAGTGTCAGTCAACCCAAAGACTTTTAAAGACTAAAGTAAACATGTGCTTCAGCAAGTTTAGAAAACATGGATGCATAGATGAGTGGAAATTACGCATCACTAAACTCCGTTAGGCCATGAAATGCTGTACTGGTTCAGATTCAAAACACGAATCAATAATTGTTCTCCATTTCCCCCCACAGTATCTGTTGTAGATGTCTGCAAGAGCGTTGTGGCGTCAAGCAGCTACGCTGCGCGTGTTCGCCCATTCACCATGCAGGCCAGTGTACAGAGCTCAGCATCTCTCATCAGAGAGGAACCATGGAAAAGTCCAGAAGGAGAAAAAGAGACATACGGCGCAACAGGCACCAAGTGCAGAAAGTGGCGAGAGGTGCTCGCTGGTGTACAATCCCTCTGCTTACTACCAATCCAGAGCAGAGCACTCTGCCATCCAGAGAGGTTCGGTGAGAGAAAAGGAAACCTCTCAGCCCATCCCAGGTGCTGGATTCAGACAGCAGAGTAATCACTATACAATCGGTTCTTCACGCTACTTATCCATCTCTAAAAACGCCCAGCATGGTTTTGTTTTTAATAGAGATGTAGCTGACAAAGAGCGTAAATTTGATCATCCTAAAGATGATATCGCTACGTATATAAAAAGGGACACGCGTGCCTTCCAGAGATGTAGGCCTGAGTACAGCATGATGACTTATGACGTGTCCCAGCGTCCACCTACTCTTCAGATAAAAGATGGCTTGTCACTACTTCATAAAGCAGCCTTGATGAAAAACATTGATGCCTCAGATATAGCTCATGTTTTTTGTGAACTTGGCTGCTTGGAACTCGAACAGACTGTGACGGTCAGAGCCAACATGCGGTTCTCCACGCTGTTGTACAACAGTGTGGAGAACCTGCAGAACTTCACACATCTGCAGCTGATTGAGATTTTGCGTGCCTTTGTGAGAATAAGATTGTCCCACCACCACAGCATACTGGACTTGTACGAAGCTGAATTCAGCCATCGGACCAACGACATGGAGCTGCACCAACTTCTACTTGTGGCTGACCTCTGGCGATGCCTCGGCCGGTCAGTCCCGCAGTACGTGGACAAATTGTGTGACTGCATTAGCAAGCATTTTAACCAGATGGGTCCAGCAGAGCTAGTCCAGTTTGTCTATATACTAGGAGAAAGCCGACAGTGCCCTGCATTTGTTCTTAAGGGTCTAGAAGGCATTATAATGCGCCATCTGGAAGAGCTGAAGGGTGAAGAAGTGGGTGCTGTTTGCTTGGGTCTGTTTAAAACTCAGAACTCGCTCTCGGAGCAAGCATTGCGCAGGCTTGTGGACCGAGCCTGTGTTGTAGTTAAGGAAATGAGTGACTTTGGCATTGTGAATGTGATGAAACTAATAAGATTCAGCCACTTGGACCACCTTCCCTGGTTGGAGATGCTGAGTTCTGAAGTGCCCCGCCGTGCTCCGCAGATGGCTGTCCAGGGCTTGATGCACATCGCTTTGACCTGCTCTGCACTGCACTACCGTAATGACAATGTTCTCCTGGCTGTAGCAAAACACCTGCCCCAGTTACCATTTCAGTACAGGAGCAAAGATGCTGCTAAGCTTCTGTGGGCGTTTGGCAACCTGGGCATTCTTCCCAGCCAGTGCCCAAACCTTCACCCTCGACTCACAGAAGCCCTGCGAGACCGAGAATCGGAATTCCGCACTTACCCTGAACACCTCCTGACGGCCCTGCTTGGCTTGGCATTTGTGGGTCAGTTCCCTCATGATTTGCTGAGTTTGGCTTTAAGCCCCGAATTCACAAACCAAGTGACAGGATTGATGGATTTGAAGAAGGATCTCTTCACACTGGATGGTACAGTAGCGATTGAGCTGCCTGGCTGGACCGGGGCACGGATAAACCCCGCAATCCAGGAGGAGGTGACTAAACAGTTGTGGGACTTTGCCCAGTCAGAATTGTGTCAGAAACCAGAGGTTCTTGAGGCAGAGGCTGTTCTGCAGGAACTGCTGGGAGGAAAGGTATTCGTGCACAAGCGAATGATCCTACCGCACATGCGCTCTATCGACCTCGAAGTGCACTTGGATCCCAGTGGAAATCCTCTGCCTGTTGCATCTGAGACCTACCAAAGCCACTGTCATCCAGATAAGGAATCTTTTTGGCCTCTGAATTGGAAAGAAATGCACACAGGAGTGGCCCTAACAGATGATCTGTTGGCGCAGTTGACCAGTGGCAAAAAAACTGCCATGTCGGTGACCATGTCCAGCCAGCAACCAATTCTGCGTCCGGTGGAGGCATCCACCAAAAGGGAAAGTATTCTGAACGTTGGAGTTGACCTGACTGATGATCTCCTGCATGCTATAACAAAACAGCGGGAGCATTCTTCCATTCGCGGCCATGCTACCTTAGTATCGGGTATTGCTCGACTCGCGATTCAAGTGACCAGTAGAAACCATTATTGTTACAGGACACAGCGGTTAACCGGGCTGTACGCGATGAAGAGGAGGCAGTTAGCTTTGGCAGGGTATACAGTTGTAGAGGTGCCACATTGGGAATGGTTCCCACTGCTCCGACGCTCCCTCGCTGAGAGACTTGCTTACATGCACTGCAAAATTTTTAGTAGTTTTGACTCCCGACATAAGAAATGATATTTCTAGTTTTGTTGTCGTTGGTTGATTGATGATGATGATGATGATGATTTGTGGATGTGAACTGTAATTGTAATATATAAAAAGTGAAAATAAAACTTAAAAAGAAGGATTTAATGTTTTTGGGAATTAAAATTTTCAGGGTTTGTGTACATCAGTGTTGGAACTCAATCCGGTAGCTCATCTCATCTCATTATCTGTAGCCGCTTTATCCTGTTCTACAGGGTCGCAGGCAAGCTGGAGCCTATCCCAGCTGACTACGGGCGAAAGGCGGGGTACACCCTGGACAAGTCGCCAGGTCATCACAGGGCTGACACATAGACACAGACAACCATTCACACTCACATTCACACCTACGGTCAATTTAGAGTCACCAGTTAACCTAACCTGCATGTCTTTGGACTGTGGGGGAAACCGGAGCACCCGGAGGAAACCCACGCGGACACGGGGAGAACATGCAAACTCCGCACAGAAAGGCCCTCGCCGGCCACGGGGCTCGAACCCAGGACCTTCTTGCTGTGAGGCGACAGCGCTAACCACTACACCACCGTGCCGCCGATCCGGTAGCTTTAATTTCAAATTATTATTTACCTCAGGATGTCTTTCCTCAGCTAGCTTTGTGAAAGTCTCGCTAGTTAGTTAGCAATCCCAATTTGCTAGCTAATAATGGGGTATACACTTTTTCGAATTCTAGTAAACCTGGGAAAATAAAACAAATGATTTTATGAACAATATTTTAGTTTTTCTTTGAGTCCTCAGAGGGCAAATTTACATTTTGACCTTTTTTCCACCTCAAAATCGGCTTAACTTGTGAACTTTCCAGACAAATCCAGAACTATCATATACTAAAAACTTTTATGAGTTGTTATAATCTCTTAAATATGAATAGAACAGAAATATCCAAGGACAGGAAAAAAATAGATTGCATTACCTCAGAAACTCAACAGAAATCTCAGGAACGTGGTCATGGGGTGACCAGGAAAGTCTCGAACTCAAAGAATGTGTTTGGCGCCATCAGTTGGTCAGAAGAAAGAAAAATGGTAGGTTAGATCTTTCACAGGGATGTTGGGGAGACTTTATTACTTTTCTCCTGCTGGTAATACGAAGGAGGAGTGGAATGCGAGTGTATTCAGTGGCATTTCTCCTCCGACGCTAAGGGCTTACTGATGCATCTGATGTTCATAATGATGGTTGATGGTTTTTAATGGTCGCTCGTGCGGTTTTAAATTTAAAAGTCAATTTTTAAAAAATGCTCCCACGTGGATGCGCGTGCATGGCTTTTATACTCACCGTTGGCTCGTCAGTCATCCGCGGTAAGTCACCTAAATGGACACGAAGTGCACTAGATATGAGATGGTTTTGTGAATAGACAAACTTTCAAATAGTGCTGTAGAGAGTATTGGGTTTTAAAATTCAAATTAAAAATGGATTTTTCAAGCTTGAACCTTTTCTTTCACATGAATGTAAAAATGGTCATGAAGGTTGAATGATGTTAAAGAAGTGTCTGTTACCTATAGCTTGGGTACTAAAGGTACTAAATGGCCCACTTTAGGGTGCTTAGTATATAGCCTATCATTCCCTTCTAAAATTATGACTCATTTATACCTGATTTGTCTGTTTTCCATGATTTATAGCTATCTTCATTGATTTATTCTTTTTTATTAATGTGCAGCATGTTTATGATGAAGACTTCTTCTTCTTTTGGCTGCTCCCGATTACGGGTCGCCACAGCGGATCTTTCGTCTCCATTGCTCCCTGTCTTCCGCATCCTTCTCTACCACACCTGCCACTTTCATGTCCTCTCTCACCACATCCATGTATCTCCTCTTTGGCCTTCCTCGTTTTCGTGTGCCTGGCAGCTCCATCCTCAACGTTCTCCTTCCAACATGCTCTGCATCTCTTCTCAGGATGTGCCCATACCATCTCAGTCTCATCTCTCTTAGCTTAATTCCCAAGCTCTCCACATGTGCTGTCCCTCTGATGTGCTCGTTCCTTATCCTGTCCAACCTCCCATCGCAAACCTTAACATCCTCAACTCCGCCACCTCCAACTTTGCCTCCTGTCTCTTCGTTAAGGGTACGGCCTCCAATCCGTACATCACAGCTGGTCTCACTACTGTCTTATACATCTTACCTTTCACTTTTGCTGGGACTTTCCGATCACAAATGACTCCCGACATCCTTCTCCAACTGCTCCACCCTGCCTGCACTGTCTTTCTCACCTCACTATCGCAACCCCCATTTTCCTGCACAGTTGACCCCAGGGACTTGAATTCACCAACTTTCTTTACGTCTACTCCTTGCATCTTCACTACACTCTCATCCCCATTCTCACTGACGCACATGTATTCTGTTTTGCTACTGCTCACCTTCATTCCTCTTCGTTCCAATGCATACCTCCATCTCTCCAAACCCAGCTCAATCTCCTTTCTTTATGATGAAGACTTTAATTCTGTATTCGATCTGTAAAATCTTAACACAGCTAGAATAATTTGCATCCCCATAGGGCAGAATAAAGAACTTGATTTACAGCAACAAGACACTGAGTTTCCAGACTAAGAACAAAATGTTAAGCTGTCAGTCTTTGCTCTATAGCATTTCTTTACGTGTGCCTAAGATTTTTGTAAATTACTATAGAACATCAGTCATTATTATATACATTAAGGTCCATAAATATTTGGACAGAGGCAACATTTTTCTAATTTTGGTTCTGTACATTACCACAATGAATTTTGAACAAAACAATTCGGATGCAGTTGAAGTTCAGACTTTCAGTTTTAATTCAGTGGGTTGAACAAAATGATTGCATAAAAATGTGAGGAATTAAAGCATTTTTAAACACAATCCCTTCATTTCAGGGGCTCAAAAGTAATTGGACAAATTAAATAATTGTAAATAAAATGTTCATTTCTAATACTTGGTTGAAAACCCTTTGTTGGCAATGACTGCCTGAAGTCTTGAACTCATGGACATCACCAGACGCTGTGTTTCCTCCTTTTTAATGCTCTGCCAAGCCTTTACTGCAGCGGTTTTCAGTTGCTGTTTGTTTGTGGGCCTTTCTGTCTGAAGTTTAGTCTTTAACAAGTGAAATGCATGCTCAATTGGGTTGAGATCAGGTGACTGACTTGGCCATTCAAGAATATTCCACTTCTTTGCTTTAATAAACTCCTGGGTTGCTTTGGCTTTATGTTTTGGGTCATTGTCCATCTGTATTATGAAACGCCGACCAATCAGTTTGGCTGGATTTGAGCACACAGCATGTCTCTGAATACCTCAGAATTCATCCGGCTGCTTCTGTCCTGTGTCACATCATCAATAAACACTAGTGACCCAGTGCCACTGGCAGCCATGCATGCCCAAGCCACCACACTGCCTCCGCCGTGTTTTACAGATGATATGGTATGCTTTGGATCATGAGCTGTACCACACCTTTGCCATACTTTTTTCTTTCCATCATTCTGGTAGAGGTTGATCTTGGTTTCATCTGTCCAAAGAATGTTCTTCCAGAACTGTGTTGGCTTTTTTAGATGCTTTTTTAGCAAAGTCCAATCTAGCCTTTTTATTCTTGAGGCTTACTGTATGAGTGGCTTGCACCGTGCAGTGAACCCTCTGTATTTACTTTCATGCAGTCTTCTCTTTATGGTAGATTTGGATATTGATACGCCTACCTCCTGGAGAGTGTTGTTCACTTGGTTGGCTGTCGTGAAGGGGTTTCTCTTCACCATGGAAATTATTCTGCGATCATCCACCAATGTTGTCTTCTGTGAGTGTCCAGGTCTTTTTGCATTGATGAGTTCACCAGTGCTTTCATTCTTTCTCAGGATGTACCAAACTGTAGATTTTGCCACTCCTAATATTGTAGCAATTTCTCGGATGGGTTTTTTCTGTTTTCACAGCTTAAGGATGGCTTGTTTCACCTGCATGGAGAGCTCCTTTGACTGCATGTTTTCTTCACAGCAGAATCTTCCAAATGCAAGCACCACACCTGAAATCAACTCCAGGCCTTTTATCTGCTTAATTGAGAATGACATAACGAAGGAATTGCCCACACCTGCCCATGAAATAGCCTTTGAGTCAATTGTCCAATTACTTTTGGTTCCTTTAAAAACAGGGTGGCACATGCTAAGGAGCTGAATCTCCTAAACCCTTCATCCAATTTTAATGTGGATACCCTCAAATGAAAGCTGAAAGTCTGGACTTTGTCCATTATATAACTATAACTTGAATATGTTTCAGTAAACAGGTAAAAAAAAAAAAAAAAAAAAAATTTGTGTCAGTGTCCAAATATATATGGACCTACAGTGGGGCAAAAAAGTATTGTCAGTCACCAATTGTGCAAGTTCTCCCACTTAAAAAGATGAGAGAGGCCTGTAATTTTCATCATAGGTATACCTCAACTATGAGAGACAAAATGAGAGAAAAAAATCCAGAAAATCACATTGTCTGATTTTTAAAGAATTTATTTGCAAATTATGGTGGAAAAATAAGTATTTGGTCAATAACAAAAGTTCATCTCAATACTTTGTTATATACCCTTTGTTGGCAATGACGGAGGTCAAATGTTTTCTGTAAGTCTTCACAAGTTTTTCACACACTGTTGCTGGTATTTTGGCCCATTCCTCCCTGCAGATCTCCTCTAGAGCAGTGATGTTTTGGGGCTGTCACTGGGCAACACAGACTTTCAACTCCCTCCAAAGATTTTCTATGGGGTTGAGATCTGGAGACTGGCTAGGCCACTCCAGGACCTTGAAATGCTTCTTACGAAGCCACTCCTTCGTTGCCCGGGCGGTGTGTTTAGGATCATTGTCATGCTGAAAGACCCAGCCACGTTTCATCTTCAATGCCCTTGCTGATGGAAGGAGGTTTTCACTCAAAATCTCATGATACATGGCCCCATTCATTCTTTCCTTTATATGGATCAGTCGTCCTGGTCCCTTTGCAGAAAAACAGCCCCAAAGCATGATGTTTCCACCCCCATGCTTCACAGTAGGTATGGTGTTCTTTGGATGCAACTCAGCATTCTTTCTCCTCCAAACACAAGTTGAATTTTTACCAAAAAGTTCTATTTTGGTTTCATCTGACCATGTGACATTCTCCCAGTCCTCTTCTGGGTCATCCAAATGCTCTCTAGGAAACTTCAGACGGGCCTGGACATGTACTGGATTAAGCAGGGGGACACGTCTGGCACTGCAGGATTTGAGTCCCTGGCGGCGTAGTGTGTTACTGATGGTAGCCTTTGTTACTTTGGTCCCAGCTCTCTGCAGGTCATTCACTAGGCCCCCCCCTTGTGGTTCTGGGATTTTTGCTCACCGTTCTTGTGATCATTTTGACCCCATGGGGTGAGATCTTGCGTGGAGCCCCAGATCGAGGGAGATTATCAGTGGTCTTGTATGTCTTCCATTTTCTAATAATTGCTCCCACAGTTGATTTTCTTCACACCAAGCTGCTTACCTATTGCAGATTCAGTCTTCCCAGCCTGGTGCAGGTCTACAATTTTGTTTCTGGTGTCCTTTGACAGCTCTTTGGTCTTGGCCATAGTGGAGTTTGGAGTGTGACTGTTTGAGGTTGTGGACAGGTGTCTTTTATACTGATAACGAGTTCAAACAGGTGCCATTAATACAGGTAACGAGTGGAGGACAGAGGAGCCTCTTAAAGAAGTTGTTACAGGTCTGTGAGAGCCAGAAATCTTGCTTGTTTGTAGGTGACCAAATACTTATTTTACCGAGGAATTTACCAATTAATTCATTAAAAATCCTGCAATGTGATTTCCTGGATTCTTTTCCCCCATTCTGTCTCTCATAGTTGAAGTGTACCTATGATGAAAATTACAGACCTCTCTTATCTTTTTAAGTGGGAGAACTTGCACAATTGGTGGCTGACTAAATACTTTTTTGCCCCACTGTAACTGTATACAGGACGCTTTTTTGATGGAATAAAAACGTGTTCTATTCCTTTCTAGCTGGTTTCATTCATTTGGTTTGATAGCCTGCAATATTGTTAGCATATCGCTTATCCTATGTGTATTACATCACTCTACCCAATGGAGAATGAGTGTTGAATATGGTTTACGATATTGCATGGCTGTCAAGACAACATGACGCAATGCGTCGGAGATGTAAAACTTCCGCGCTAGCGAGCGACTGGGACAAGTTGTAAACAAACATGGCCACCAAGTTTGCTTTGTTAAATACGGACGATTTTGAGAAAAAGATGTGTTGAACACCCGAAAGGAATCCGTATGTATAATAATAATATTGGCTGGCTTTTTTTTCATGGTATATCAGATATATTCCATTCAGCTAGCATGGGACTCATTCAGTTTCATGCTAGCTGAATGGAATATACCTGATATACCACTCAATGCCAGCCAGTATTATTTAAATATTTGCATTTCTATCTGTGATGATGGTGATTAATATTTCCAAACAACTCGTATCTTTTGAAAAACATCCCCTCCATCGTAATATCCATGTAGAAGTCAATGGGTCATGAAAAACAACCTCTCGTACTACAGTATTTTCCTGTTTATTTCGCTTTATGTTTTGGATTTTTAATGTTGCACATGTACCGTACGTCTGTGAAGTTGGTTCTTGTTAGTTACCACAGGATTACTGTTACTACCTTGTTGATTATTTTCCAATAATAGCATGTTCTGAAGTGTTTTATTCCTCTTATGCCAGTTGTTAAAGAGCAACATATTCTTATTTTTATCCCTTTATAGTTACAGTTAATGTTGTGGAAAGCAGTTAGTTCCAGCTATAAACTGTCCTCTCTTGAAGACTTTCCTTTGTAGGAAGTTACAGCTTTATGTGTTCTGTGACCATTTCAAATCATTAACACTTGAGACTCCTTTCACGAATGCGAAACGGATAAACTGAAAATAGTAAAGGGTTAAACATTAATAGAAACAGCTGGAAATGCAATGTAACTGTTTTAAACTGGCCAGGATGATGATGATGATGATGATGATGATGATAAATTCCTTCACAAATGCTTAGATTTCAAGAGTTTCATCCAATGTTTAAGACTGTTGTTACAGGAAATCTTGGAATCCCCCCCCCCCCCCCCCCCAAATACAATGGTGGATGCAAACATCTGGACTGAACTGTGTCAGAATTTTCTTAATACAGTACATGGTGTTTTTACGTGACATCATTATGACATTATCTTACTATCACTTCATTCTCAGAGTGTATTGAACTAAATGGAAGGTCTTATAAGGGAGTAAAACAGACCAGCTCCTCTGGACGGAGCTGCTTAAACTGGTTGAATGTAAGCAACACGTACAACCTGAGCATTGACCTGAATGCTGACCCAGGTAAAAGACTTTTTTTTTTTTTTTTTTTACTAGTTTCCAATTCATTCGTACACTAATGTAACGTGAATCATTAAGTGCTGCCATGGGCAACTAAAACGTAGACTAGAGAACTTGCTGGTGTTTTATAAGGTTGAGCAGATACTATTTCACTGCACAGTACCTAAAGTCAAAAGCGTGCAGCGCCATATGAACACGACAGGCTCCAAATGCCAAGTTAGCACTCCTGTGTGGCATTCAGAGACGCAGCCCATGTAGATGTTCCATGTTTGCGTGTATGAAAAGTGCTGTTGAACTTGTCTTGCCATGCTGTAGTGATGTGCCATATGTATCTTCTTTTTCAGGGGACTGGGATCACAGCTACTGCCGCAACCCAGATGCCTCTGGCAAGCCGTGGTGTTTTATAGCTGCAGAGGAAAAGGGCATTGAGAAACAAGACTGCGTTTTAGAGATATGTCAAGGTATATAGACAGGTACACACAGGCGTAAACCTCAGCTGAGTATTAGTCTTCTGCAACATGCAGGATGTCAGCGGTCCAGAGTGAAAGAAAACAAAAATAATCAAATAATTCTTCTGAAAATTGTCCAATTAGAAACCTTGAATTTTTCATATAATGATACATTATATACTGTGCATACACTCACTGGCCACTTTAACGTTCTTGATTCCTGTTCTCGGCTGCAGGAGTGGAACCCAATGCGGTCTTCTGCTGTTGCTTTTCTGCCGAGATGCTTTTCTGCTCACCACGGTTGTAAAGAGTTGCTATGAGTTACTATATCCTTCCTGGCAGCTCGAACCTGACCATTTTCCTCTGATCTCTCTTATCAATAAGGCGTTTGTTTCCACCCAAAGAACTGTCACTCACTCAAAACAAGAAATGTTTTTCGCACCATTCTGTGTGGCGGCACGGTGGTGTAGTGGTTAGCGCTGTCGCCTCACAGCAAGAAGGTCCGGGTTCGAGCCCCGTGGCCGGCGAGGGCCTTTCTGTGTGGAGTTTGCATGTTCTCCCCGTGTCCGCGTGGGTTTCCTCCGGGTGCTCCGGTTTCCCCCACAGTCCAAAGACATGCAGGTTAGGTTAACTGGTGACTCTAAATTGACCGTAGGTGTGAATGTGAGTGTGAATGGTTGTCTGTGTCTATGTGTCAGCCCTGTGATGACCTGGCGACTTGTCCAGGGTGTACCCCGCCTTTCGCCCGTAGTCAGCTGGGATAGGCTCCAGCTTGCCTGCGACCCTGTAGAAGGATAATGCGGCTAGAGATAATGAGATGAGATGAGACCATTCTGTGTAAACTTTAGAGACTGTTGTGTGTGAAAACCCCAGGAGATCAGCAGCTTCTGAAATACTCAAACCAGTCCATCTGGCTCAAACCGACACCCATGCCACAGTGAAAGAAAGAAAGTCACACTTTGAGATCACAATTTTTCCTATTCTGATGTGTGAACGTTAACCGAAGCTCTTGATTTGTATCTTCATGATTTGATGCATCGTGCTGCCGTCAAGGGATCGGCTGATTAGATAAGTGCATGAAACAGAAGGTGGTTGGGTGGTCCTAATAAAGTGATACACCGGTGAGTGTATAAGTAAAGTTTTACTTAAAACAGTCATGACCCTTTAAAAAAATCAGTGTTAAAAGCCATGGTTTCAATTTTTGATTTGTATTAAAGATTGCATAAGATGGCACAATTTGACATGTTGTTTATTCACTACACAGGTAGAGGAATTTTTACAGGTAAATTCATCCAACTTGGGGAACATCTGACTATTCTATCCCATGTGTCGTCCCAACCCCCATATACTGTCTGCTTTTGATAACTCTTTTAATTAACACATTGGGGATGTGCTATTATAGTAATATAATCAGCTTCGCTGTGGTATAATGCGGCGTGACACAAAGCACAGTTACCACTACCGCCCTGTGGTAGGCTGATTATTTTCCTATAACATCGCATCCCGGAATGTTTTATTCCTCTTATACCAAGGCAATTTGTTCATGATGTCAGTTTTTGTTGCAATTGATTAAAGAGTGATGTATCATGCTTTGTATTCATTCATAGCTGCGTATCATGTGAAATGTCTGCAAGACAAGTGGTTTCTGTTATCACTTACATTATAGCAGCTCTCTCCTTAGAGAACACTTTACTGTAGCAACCAATATACATTTTAATTTGTTGAAAATGAAATAATTTGAGTACATGTACATATACACTACCGTTCAAAAGTTTGGGGTCACCCAGACAATTTTGTGTTTTCCATGAAAAGTCACACTTTTATTTACCACCATAAGTTGTAAAATGAATAGAAAATATAGTCGAGACATTTTTCTGGCCATTTTGAGCATTTAATCGACCCCACAAATGTGATGCTCCAGAAACTCAATCTGCTCAAAGGAAGGTCAATTTTATAGCTTCTCTAAAGAGCTCAACTGTTTTCAGCTGTGCTAACATGATTGTACAAGGGTTTTCTAATCATCCATTAGCCTTCTGAGGCAATGAGCAAACACATTGTACCATTAGAACACTGGAGTGAGAGTTGCTGGAAATGGGCCTCTATACACCTATGGAGATATTGCACCAAAAACCAGACATTTGCAGCTACATTAGCAATGTATAGAGGATTTCGACGTGACGTCACAGGTCACGTGACGCCCCGGTGTCCGCCATTTTGAAGGTCAAGCTAGCTAATGTCAACAACAACAGTAGCTAGTATGTTACTGTAGCAATGTTTACGTTCAGTCATTTGGATGACTGTTAAAACCTTTCAGCCTCAAGTTTTTCCTTTACTGTATTTACTAGTTTACTGAGCTAGCGCGCTCGGGCAGGCTGGGAGCGAGCGCGCTAGCTCGGTAAACTAGTAAATACAGTAAAGGAAAAACTTGAGGCTGAAAGGTTTTAACAGTCATCCAAATGACTGAACGTAAACATTGCTACAGTAACATACCAGCTACTATCTTGTTGACATTAGCTAGTGCTAACAGCTAGCTGCTAGTGCACTGCTACAACTACACCGACCCTAATAATACAGTTCTTGGTCATTGCCTGGTAACAGCAAATTTATAACGGGCCATGTCTCAACAGACTAAGAAGTTATTTCAATGACATTTTAATAACATTTTGTTTATCCTGAGGACCGAAAGTAAATGAAAATGTGAACAAACCTTAGCTGTAATAAGATGGCGACCACCGGCTCCAGGGACGACCCGCTGATGTAGGCATGTTACCCAGCCTGGTTTTTAACGACATAGGTATACAGATCATGTGGGCCGAAGTCAGGTAAAGACGAGGGCTTCGTGTACTTCCGTACGTCAGTGAACAATCCTGGTGGAAGCAGGTAAACGTCGTTCTCTAAGCCTGCTAACCTCAATTTTTGCAAATACCTCTCCCTCTGCTCGCCCTGTAAATGCCCTACGTCGCTGGATAGTGAAGGTGTTTTCTGCATCTCGCTCCTTTTTCTTTGATGTTTTTTCCCTGGTATTTCCCACACGCCTGACTGCAGGTCAGGAAGATCACCAGCGCTGCAAAGCCAGAAAAAGATAGCCTGGTAACGTGTACGGATCACGTACACCAGCATCATTGATTTTCTGGTGATCTCGCTTCTTACTCGCGTCATCTAGGCCGGATAAAATACTCGACAATGAGACTTCGTCATGATCAACAGTGTATCGCTACCGGTAGTCGCCATATTTGTGACCGTCAAAATGGCGGCATAAATATTGTCGCTATGGAAACAATGACGTAGACCGAAATCCTCTATAGAGTGTATTTCTGATTAGTTTAAAGTGATCTTCATTGAAAAGAACAGTGCTTTTCTTTCAAAAATAAGGATTCCTTATTTGATGTGACATTCTGTCTGATATTGGTATGACCAGCTTCACTGCCGATGTTGTAGCCACCGCAGGCGCGGCTGTGGTCGTGCCGGTGCTTGGAGTTGCGCCGCCAGCGCCAGTAGGGTGAGTTTGACCGGGCTGTCGAAAAGCACTTGAGATCGAATAGTTGCTTTTCAATAGAAATGTCTGTTTTCGATGTTTCACCGAGGTTGCGTGACTCTGTAAAGCCTTCCATCCTCTCGATCCGTAAAGAATGACATCACACACTGTACAGAGAGCTTTGCCAGCGACATCGAGCTTTTTCACGAAATCAGACACAAGTACAGATAATGGTTCCTGCTTACTGCTTCCCACTGGTGACACCATCACCTTTCTATCCAACCAGTCCCATCGAAACTTGTTTTTCAGATCCGCATCTATCTCACGCACTTTAGCTTCGTCGCGAGTCTCGATAACATTCGGCATTTTGATTGATACAAAACTGCATACACGAGTATTGCTGCAGTACTCCACACGTGCAAAGAACCAATCATGTAGCGTGGGAAGGTGGTTTAAGAAGGTGAATACGGATTGGTTGTCATTCAGCAAATGCCGATACAGGGGCCAATCACAACACATGAGACATTGGTTATACACCAAATACAAACTAACGGCAAACTAACGTCTTACGAGAAAGTACGATATTCAAAATGGATGCCTACATTTCTGTGAATTGTAAACATTACGCGAGTCCTGATATATGCGTCAGCTGATGGCGAGTCAGTCCGGCCGCCCAGAAATAGTACCAGACCCTACCCTACCCCCCTAAAATTTTCTCAACGGATTTGCAACAATATAAAAAAGGTCCGTTTTGACTGAAAAAAAGCGGAATTCCGCCAAAAAGCGGAAAACTCTCATCCCTGAAGGAAACTTCAAAGTGACCCCAAACTTTTGAACGGTATAAGTCCCATTGAATTCGTAGTTGCTTTAGAAATGATAATGTTATTAAAACATATGCATTCATTATTAGGCATTGTTCAGAGCAGACGCTCTTATCCAGGGTGCGATTTGTCAAAAAACCAGAAGGGGGGGATGTTTTTTTTTTTTATCATGAAACGTCACAAAATTAAGGTAACAATAGGCTAACAGCTCAATAACATCCGATGATATCAAATGAATAACACTAAATGAAAACGAACACTAAACCAGAGATAGTAAATTCATCTTCCTATCTCTCTGACTAAAGGCCCTTTTCCACTACCCTTTTTCAGCTCGCTTCAGCTCACTTCAGCCCGACACGGCTCGCGTTTCGACTACCAAAAACCAGCACGACTCAGCTCGCTTCAGCCCTGCTTAGCCCCTAAAACTCGCACCGTTTTGGAGTGGGGCTGAAGCGAGCCAAAGCGAGCCGAGTGAGGCTGGGGGCGTGAGCAGACACTCCCCTGTGCACTGATTGGTGAGGAGGAGTGTCCTCACATGCCCACACACACCCCGCGAGCACGCTGGGATCTGTAAACACCGCAAACCCGGAAGAAGAATAATTACGAATTACGAGAATTTCTGAAGCCTTATGCGCCTCGCCTCATCTATACGCTCTTGCCAGTATCTCTCCGCATTGTCGGTGACAACAAGCCACAGCACCAAGACCAGCAACACTAACGACTCCATGTCCTCCATGTTTATTGTTTACTATTCGGGTCGTGAGACTACCGCTTAAAAGCTCACTGATGTCACTGTTTGCGCTGCTTAACGACATCACCTGACGTCCACCCACTTTCGCTAACTCCACCCAATGTGTCCACCCACTTCCAGCCAGCACGGTTCAGCGCGGTTGTAGCCGAAATGCAACTCCAACAGCCCCGCTCAACCCGACTCAGCACGGCACGGCTCAGCCCAACTCAGCCGCGTTTGTAGTGGAAAAGCGGCATAAATACACGAACACTAACACACAACAAAGTTCGCATTGCTTGTCGCATTGCTGTGATGTTTCTCTCCCTCCGGATTAAATGGACAGTGACTCGAAAATCACTAAAATACATGAATACTAAATGAACAGTTTGCTCTGATGGCGCAGTTCACATTGTGCACAGCTTTCCGATTTAAACTGTTTTTTTTCCTCATCCTTATACTTCCTGTTTCATGGACTGTAACGGATTTGCTTATTTAGTAATTTTAATACAGAATTTACTTTGAAACTATAATCAGACACTCCAACGCCCCTCCTAAAAAAAAAAAAAATCGGCCGTGAAAAAGGCGGCATCCGCCAAAAGGCGCGCTGTTTGCATCCCTGCATAGAACGCAAAGATATTGTTATTATCTACAATGTATCTATTTGCTGGGGACGTTCGTGAACATCAAAGCTGCCACTTCGGGTCATTTTGAAAGCGAGTGCAATGTAGACCATAGAAAACTGTGTCACAACATGCCTGTCATGTCAACTTTTTTTTTTGGTTTGTTTGTTTTATTGACGGGGTTGTCCCCGAGGATTTTTTTTCAGCAGAGATAAAAACCAGAGGGGGGGGATGATCCCCACCATCCCCCCCAGCTCTTATCCAGAGCAATATACAACATACCCAGAGCAGCCTGGGGAGCAGTTGAGGGTTGGGTGCCTTGCTCAAGGGCACTTCAGCTATTTCTGCTCGTCCAGAGAATCAAACCAGCGACCTTTTGGTCCCAAAGCTACTTCTCTATCCTTGAGGCCATGGATTCAAAGCTGCATGTTGTCAGAGGTGGTGTTCTGGAAAATTAATCAACATCTTCAGCTGTACAGTAATATCGATAATGTCAATAATCACTTCCTGTACTGTGTAAGCACCAGAGTTTAGAATTTCTTTTAACTTGATAACTGCTGACGTAATGTTATTGGTTTAAGCCCTGGTTAACACTAAAAAAGGACCAAGAACAAGGCTCAAGCTCTTGTTTTGGCCCACAGTGGAACGGGGACGAATGTGCACCAAGCCATTTTTCTGGTGTATGTCTAATTGATTTACAGTACAGACGAAGCCTCCACATGTCCGCCCAGTGAAACCCGACCCTGGCCTTGGCAGAAAATCGAACCTCAAGAAAAAAGACCCTGGAGCTGTTGGTATGTCTTCCAGTTTCAGGAGCTGTGAAATGTTTAGTGCTTTGTCCTAATTCACAGACAGACGCTGATGTTTTCTCCTCTCCTTTCCCAGGCTACACCCTAGCCGCTCTTCTTATGCTGATCATCATAGCGTTGGGAGCAGGAATAGCCATCATCTATTTCTATCAGAAGTAAGTGGAGGGAATAATATAATATGGAGCAAAAAAAACTCCAAACAACCCAACAACCTGTCCAATATTAGAGGAATAGTTTAAGATGGAAGGTCTCGGGTTAAATTATTGACAGTGATGGGCGTTTAAAATTTATTTGCTGTTCAAAAAGAAAATTTTATACCTAAGGAGTAAATGATAACGGGGTGTACAATTAGAGGAAAATAATAAAGGTGATCCAATTTGGTGTTAATGTACCACGCGTTTGATCATTTTCCAATAACAGCAGTGTTTTTATTCCTTTTATACCACAGCATTTTAATGTATACAGTATGTCTAAGTTGATTTTCCTTTTATCATAGAATTACAGTTCTCACCCTACTAAGGCTTTTTATTCCTCTTATACCAGAGCAGTAGGTAGTAGTCAGGGAGCACATGTAACCTACTTTGCAAAATCTGCCAAGTCTGGTTTCTCAGTATTAACCCTTTATTTACATCCCAAACAAATTATTTTTACTTGTTGTAATGTCAACAATCACCATTTTCACCAAAAATAAAAGGAAATGCTAAATATCGCATGTAAAAACGTTAAATATATATATGTTTATTTTTTTCACGGTCCAAATCCTGCGCTCTGATTGGCTGGTGAGCGAGTCTGTATCCTATGGTACGGACCCCGGTTACAGACCCTGGTTACGGACCTCTGGTGATTTGTTCGTATAAAAAATCTTATAAATTTTTGCCAGCATTTCTCAGGAGACTAGCATTCATTTTACAGCATGGATAGCGATAACGACAGTGTTCACAGTGAAAGCGAGTTTTACTACCCTGAGGAAGAAGAAATAAAAGAAAACATTTCAGGAGAAAGCTAAAAACCTGTAACTTGCTAATGCCAAGCAAAAACATGGCTGAATCCTGAATGACTCAATTTTGTATAAATAGGGAACTACATAGGCAGCAAAATGTAGTTTTTTTTTTTTTTTTCCCCTGCCATGGAAGTGCACTTGTATACCGAGGAGGAAGCAATTTGCATTACAGCCGTGAATGAGGATTCAAAATGGCGGCTCGGCTCGGTTTTCCCTTTCGGGTGCTCTCGTTTTCTGTTAGAATTTGGTAAAGAAAAAAATAAATATATTATTTACCAGCTTAAGGTCGGTCGGTATGGTGAAATACTGTGACCTTGGCCCTGAATACTGACCTCGGCCCAGAGGGCCTCGCTCAGTACTTTCAAGACCACGATACGGACCTCCCAGCTGGTAAATAACATATCTCCGTATCACTTAAGTCCATTATAATGTCTGTATTTTTTTTTAATTACTCATTTACTAAGTCTATGTGAATAGAAATCATGTATTTACATGATATTATCAAATTAAGTTTAAAATGAGACATTTAAGTACATAGAGAACATAAAAAAGCCAGAAATATTTTAAACTCTTGCGACAGAACTTGAGAATATTTATAGCTTATCTACATTCCAGAACTCGGCTCACAATCTCTCATTTCAGAAATTTCTGTGATACGTTTATTACTAAGCTGCTAGCAGTTTCTGTATTTTTATTTTATTTTTTTAAATGTCATCAAGAAGTAACACTTTGCTTAAGGATTCAAACACAAAGATAAAAGCAGTTATTGGTGACACGTATTATGACCAGAAATAAAGCAGAATGAGCATTTTCTCAGAGCATGCATATTAAGCTACCTTCAAATATGTCCAGATGTTTGATGCAATGAACTCATTTGATATTCCATATTAATGAATAAGTAAAAAAAAAAAAAGAATGATACTTCTAATTCGAAATATTATATTTGACGTGCAGGTTTCAAATTTTGTCTTAAATCTTTTATTCAAATAAGGAATCGCTTATCCCAGCTTTTTATTGAAGAGTTGGTATGTGGACACATTAAGCATTAGCATATTAGCACAAAGCATATTTACGTTATGGAGAGTGCATGGACAGATGAGCGTCAGACATTTCAGTAACTCTATAACTAACAGGTTCACTAGTTATTTACAGTTTGTAAGAAAGAGTTATATTCTTAATTATGGCAGACATCTGAGACAAGCATGCAAACGTACAGATAGGCAAAGATAGATGCATAAAGAAGCGACTAACTTGCTGAAATATTTTTGCAACAAATCTGAGTTATGGGACCCCGACAGAAAATCCGTCACCTTGTTAAACACTTTTTTTTTTTTTTTTTCATCGATCTTGAAACAAACATACTTTTAGATAAAGAATCTATAGAGTAACAAACTCCTAAAAGCAAAATGTTATGTCAGTTGAATAGACTGAGCAGCACACCACACCACTTCTGAGGTTCGAACTGATCCCACTCAGTAGTTTAGGTCCTTTTAGGGTTAAATAGGTATCTAATGTATCATGCTTTTGACCTGAGTAAAAAGGTTGTGTGCCACAAATAGCACCTATTATGGATATAATAATTGCATATTAGAAGAAGAAACCTTTATTTGTCACAGACATACTTCAAGCACGGTGAAATTCATCCTCTGCATTTAACCCATCTGAAGCAGTGAAGTGGGCAGCCACACCAGAGCACCCGGGGAGCAGTCAGGGGTTAAGTACCTTGCTTAAGGGCACCTCAGCCCAAGGCCGCCCCACGTTAACCTAACTGCATGTCTTTGGACTGTGGGGGAAACCATGCAAACTCCACACAGAAAGGCCCTCACCGGCTGCTGGATTCGAACCCGGAACCTTCTTGCTGTGAGGCGACTGTGCTAACCACTACACCACTGTGCCGCCCAAATGAGTGGTAGAGCACCCGAAGCATGAGAGCCTTCTGCTCTACATCCCCTTCCAATTTATATACGAATTATCTTCCCATACCGGGAGTCGAACCCGGGCGAAAACCAGGAATCCTAACCGCTAGACCATATGGGAACCTATATGATGTAATACTTTTATACCAATTTGCTATATGTGGTTTCAGGGCTCTTTTTCTGCGCAAAGCTCCCCTGTATAATTAACTATGAAACAGCAGCCTACAAACATTACAAGTAGTTCAGATTTATGAATTTATATCTGAACCTGTATATTATTATTATTATTATTATTATCAAAAACAAGACTTGGCAAATTTTACAAAGTAGCCTCCAAATATAAACAAATACCGCCTGACGATAATAAATAAAAATGTAAATCACCAACATGGACTTTTTTTTTTATCCCTTTATAGTTACCAGTTAGTTTCTCTTATTACTTACAGCACCTATGAACAGTCGTTCCCTCACCAGCATCCTTTCCTAAAGTCTATTGAGGTATTTCACCTGACGTCACATGGTCACGTGACACCCTGGTGTCCGCCATTTTGAACGTCAAGCTAGCTAATGTCAACAACAACAGTAGCTAGTATGTTACTGTAGCAATGTTTACGTTCAGTCATTTGGATGACTGTTAAAACCTTTCAGTCTCAAGTTTTTCCTTTACTGTATTTACTAGTTTACTGAGCTAGCGCGCTCGGGCAGGCTGGGAGCGAGCGCGCTAGCTCAGTAAACTAGTAAATCCAGTAAAGGAAAAACTTGAGACTGAAAGGTTTTAACAGTCATCCAAATGACTGAACGTAAACATTGCTACAGTAACATACTAGCTACTGTTGTTGTTGACATTAGCTAGTGCTAACAGCTAGCTGCTAGTACACTGCTACAACACAGACACCGACCCTAATAATACAGTTCTTGGTCATTGCCTGGTAACAGCAAATTTATAATGGGCAATGTTTCGCCCTGTAAATGCCCTACGTCGCTGGATAGTGAAGGTGTTTTCTGCATCTCGCTCCTTTTTCTTTTATGTTTTTCGTTTGTCGCCTTCCTCGCATTCAAACTGATTTGAACCGTGCTGTCCAAAACGGCAGCATCACATGACTTGGTCACGTGGGTGAAATACCTCAATAAGACAGGAAATAATCACAAAGTGTAAATTCTGTCCTGAAGACTTTGACATGTTGGAAAACCTAAGACTGGGGACTCTCTTCAGAAATGCCAAATAAATCAGTAAACATAAGTTTTATTTAGTACACACAGCTGTTAAATACGATATAACTTTCAAACTAACCTGGGTGTAATAAAAATCCCCTGACAAGTGCTTAAAGCTTTCAATAATGCTGTGGTATAAATGAATAAACAAGCAGAGGTGGACAGTAACGAAGTATTTTACTTGAGTACTGTACTTAAGTACACTTTTTGAGTATCTGTACTTTACTTGAGTGTTATTTCTTTTGGAAACTTATGACTAACTTCACTACATTTGAAAGACAAATATCGTACTTTTTACTCCACGACATTTCTATCAAGGTCCTCGTTACTCTGAAGCGGCTTTGAAAGTGGATGTGTGTTTTTTTTCTTTTCTTTTCTAAAACGTAATTGGTTTTTTGCAGGCGACACTGAGACAGACAATCAGTAATCACTAGGGTCACGTCACGTCCATAGACTGGATAAAATCAGTTCAATGATTTCCCAGTAGCATTATTTGAACACGATCACTTGACGGCAGAATGGAAGGAGGCGGTTCTTCTGGGGAACGCACGCACCCGTGGCCATACCTAGAACCCATGTTTCAGTTTTCTGAAAGGATTAAAGATTAATTTTGTTTTAAATGTTTGCTTTGTTTGATTGATTGAATGTTTGATTGATTTGCTTTATTCCGAACAGTAAAGAAGATATTAAAAAAAAAAAATGCAATCATCAAAACATCGTCATAAACAGAATAACGTAGCCACAAGGCAATAACATAATAATGTTCGGAAAGGATTAGGAAGAAGTAAATAACTTGTCAAATCCTAACCCTCTATACCACCGCTAATCAAACGTCACTTTCTGCCATAATAAACTGTGGGTGGTAGAAATGGACAACTGGACTTGCTTGAAGATTCTTGAAAACGTTTCACCTCTCGTCCAAAAGGCTTCCTCAGTTCTGTCTGACTAATAGGGAGTATCAGATATTTATCTTCTCCTGAATCAGAATCAGAATTCTGATGACCAGCTCATCTAAGGTGTCATTGAGGCATCATGTTGGTGTGGGTCGCTGGAGGCTGGGTGTGAACGGCGAGTCATTAGGGTGATCAAATGATTGTCCGTTAGGGTGATCAGTGGCAATCTGACTCTCTCTGTCCTCCTGTGAGTCACTGAAAACAGCTGGGTCCTGGCGTACACCCAGCCGTCTGGGAAGAGTGTCCAATACCGCCTTGTAGATGGTTGACAAATGATGTCTTAGACCCCCACCTCTGTTCAGTGATGGCCGTTCCAGGTTGACAAAAAAAAAAAAAGGATCGTTGGTATGAGCGAGGAGTTAAAGAAGCCATTTTTGTCAACCTGGAACGGCCATCACTGAACAGAGGTGGGGGTCTAAGACATCATTTGTCAACCATCTACAAGGCGGTATTGGACACTCTTCCCAGACGGCTGGGTGTACGCCAGGACCCAGCTGTTTTCAGTGACTCACAGGAGGACAGAGAGAGTCAGATTGCCATTGATCACCCTAACAGACAATCCTTTGATCACCCTAATGACTCGCCGTTCACACCCAGCCTCCAGTGACCCACACCAACGTGATGCCTCAGTGACACCTTAGATGAGCTGGTCATCAGAATTCTGATTCTGATTCAGGAGAAGATAAATATCTGATACTCCCTATTAGTCAGACAGAACTGAGGAAGCCTTTTGGACGAGAGGTGAAACGTTTTCAAGAATTTTCAAGCAAGTCCAGTTGCCCATTTCTACCACCCACAGTTTATTATGACCTGGATGATTGAGAATCTTCACAGACATGCCATAATAAACTATATATACAAAAGAAAACAAAATCAGCAAAAAAAAGCCATACGTACACAGATGCCCATATCATAATTATGCATATTATGCTTATATATAATATATATATATATATATACACACGCGCGCGCACACTCACTTTTTATATAATATATACGAATGTACCCATACCCACATATATACACTTATATTATCAATAGAATGTTATTGTAATTCCTCCTTCCTATACCTCATAAAGATCTGTTCCTTATACCTTTTTTTGAACTGGTTTATAGTTGTACATTTCCTGAGCTCCACATTCAAACTGTTCCATAGCTTTACTCCACAAATAGAGATACTGAACATTTTTAACGTTGTCCTAGCACTGCGAATTTTAAATTTCAATTTCCCCCTAAAATTATAGCCCCCCTCTCTATCCGAGAACATTGTTAGGATATTCCTCGGTACTTTATAATTCCTTACTTTGTACATTACTAAGGCAGTTTTATATTCTATAATATCCCTGAATTTTAAACATTTTGAATTTAAGAATAGTGAATTAGTATGATCTCGGTAACCAGCACTATGAATTATTCTTATAGCTCTTTTTTGAAGTATAGTTACTGCATGACGTGAACATTTATACGTATTTCCCCACACCACTGAGCAGTAATTTAAGTACGGTAAAACCAGGGAACAGTAAAGAATGCGGAGTGAATTATAGTCCAGGATGTGCTTAGCTTTACTCAACATATATGCTTCTTGATAGTTTCATTAGTATGTATTTTATATGTGATTTCCAATTAATTCTATCATCTATTATTACCCCAAGAAATTTATTATTAGAAACTCTTTCAATATCAACACCATCTACCTGTACATTTATTGCCTTATTTATTTTATAATTATTAAATAACATGATTTTTGTTTTGGACAGATTTAATGATAATTTATTTCGATCAAACCAACTTTTTAACCTGTACAATTTGTTTGCCAAAAATGAACCACATCACGGCCTACAAAAACTCGCTGTCCGACCCGCGGAAGCATATTGAGGTCTGTAAACGTTTTATTCCAAGAGAAAGCTTGCAATGCGTTGTTTGTGCTTTTAGAGCGAGCGATAATGTTGCAATAGCTATGCAGTCTGGTTAGTCAAATGACTTTCTATGGATTTGCCCACCAAGTTGCCATCGCCTTGTCCACGGCGAACGTTTACACATAGCTAGTTAACTTGGACACTGTTAGTTAGCATGTAAAATCGGAGTTGCGCTAAAATAAATAACGTTAACTTATCTGAAGTCCTTTCGGAAATATATTTTAGCATAATCTTGCCAAATAAACAATGAAGAAATCTTTCTTTTCTAGTAGCGTTAGCTACCCAATATGATTTCAAGTTTGAAAAGAGTTTGCTAGCATGTCAGGTGGAGTTTCACTGACGAGCTAGCTTAACGTTAAACCGCCATGATGGCACAGCATGCGTTCATTTTGTGAATTCACATTTCTGTCATTGGTAACGGCGTTAGGGTTTGTCAGCGTTGTGGCAATAATACAACGATGCGTTGACAGAAAATGTACTTTTAATACTTAAGTAATTTTTAAAAGCGAGTACTTTGACTTAAGTAAAAATTTGACTGGACAACTTTCGCTTGTATCGGAGTCACATTTGACCAGTGGGATCTGCACTTTGACGTAAGTAATGAAGTTGGGTACTTTGTCCACATCTGTAAAGAAGTTTAGATTTTGGTTTAGGATCTCCGAATGCTATGCATGTGTCGTGGATGGTGTGATGGTTGTTTTTTTTTTTTTTTACTGAATAGTACACATTCTGAATGTAGGAGTCTGAAACTGAAAATGCAGCAGGAGCAGCGAGCCCACGAACAGGAAATGCGCCGGATCAACCTCCCCCAGTCGGCTTTCTGCAACACCGCCTGTGACCTCACTGATGAGAACAGAGGACAGACGGATAAAGAGCAAGCCTCTGCAAAACATACAAGCACAGACGAGACCGAAGACAACGCCGTAGAGAAAGACGGGTGATTCCTCTGAGATGATGATGCTTTTTCAAACTGGATATTACACACTAATGAACATTAAGCCCGTCTGACTCAAAGCTAATATGATTCTTTGGTATTGAATCAACATGGCTCAGACCTCTAATCTTTTCTAATGAACAGGAAACAGTAGAGCCGGCTTTTATCATCTCTCCTCAGTATTATTTTGTTTCTTTAGCCTGATGAAACGAGTAATTGTCAAGTTTGCGCAAGTATTGGAACAATAATCAAATGCAACTGATTTCAGGAATTAAAAGGTTTGCAAATATTAGAAATTTCACATTTAAAAAAAAAAATTCACTATGACAAATTAACTTTAATATGTTTGTAGCTGTTTTTGCATCCAAAAATGCAAACTCCTCTCTTCCTTACAGTAATGCAAAAATATTGGTACCTTAGAGTTAGTTTTTGTGCTAGCTGCTGGCTAAACATTAGAACAGCTATATATAGGGGGCGGTGCAGTGTTTAGCACTGTCACCTCACAGCAAGAAGGTCCGGGTTCGAGCCCCGTAGCCGGCGAGGGCCTTTCGGTGCGGAGTTTGCATGTTCTCCCCGTGTCCGCGTGGGTTTCCTCCGGGTGCTCCGGTTTCCCCCACAGTCCAAAGACATGCAGGTTAGGTTAACTGGTGACTCTAAATTGAGCGTAGGTATGAATGTGAGTGTGAATGGTTGTCTGTGTCTATGTGTCAGCCCTGTGATGACCTGGCGACTTGTCCAGGGTGTACCCCGCCTTTCGCCCGTAGTCAGCTGGGATAGGCTCCAGATAATGGATGGATATATTAAATAGCTTTCATTATTTATGAGATGACATTAAATATTTGCGAGATGTTAATTCAACTATAAATGGGTAAAAAGTATGTGTTTCTTTATAAATTTTAATTCAAGACTGCTTGCTGCACTATAAAAAAAAAGCTATTTTATTATTGCTATTATATTATGCTATTATCTGGACATGCTATTATTGGAGAATAACCATCACGCATCGCTTGCCACTGATTATTTTCCAATACCAGCAGATGCTTGTGTTGTCTCCCTTAAATAATCGTGTCATACGGACCCATTTCATGTAACCATGTCACACAACTGCCAAAATATCACCAAGAGCTCTTAAGAGAAATAAGACTGATTTTTATTTAAATGTACACATCTGAACGGGGGGGGGGGGAGGCAAATCAAGGGTATAATGACATTCCAAGAACTGACATTTACAGTATCAAACCCACTGCAGACATGCAGTCAGGTCGCAATGCATGCCATCATGCACATCCTTCACAACATGTCACCGTTTAAAACCAATCGCAGGTCCATCGGTGTGATGGTGGGGGGAAAAGAAACGTTTCCATTAGCGAAACTTCAGTAATCACTGTCTGTGGCTTAACTATCAGTTCCATAAAGAAGGGACTGTTATCACATCCTAGTGATAGAGTTCCTAATTGCTTATGCGATCAGAAGCCAAAACATGATGACGAGAGCCACGAACAGAAAGAGGCGGGACAGGAACTGCTCGTCCATGTGCTGTGGTGTTCCGGGAGCTGCTGCAAAGAGAAAAAGAAAACAAGCTGAGGTTTTTCATTTTGCAGATGCGCTGATATTTTCCAGCATGTTTCCACAGAATAAAACAGTTTATTGGTACGAATTGCTGTTACCACACATGCTGAAGCTGATTATTTAAAAAAACAAAAGCACATCATGGAGTCATACAGGTCAACCTTTGGTCAATCAAACCTGTATAACCAACCTCCGAAATCCGAATAAGATGAAAATTAAAATAATTTACCTAAAATTTGAATGATAATTAACAAATGATATATCCAAGTTACTTTTTATTCAATATTAATAACAATAAACCTTCAGAATGAATACAAAGCTCCAATGTTCGACAAAAACACAAAGTGTCACACTAATGTTCTGAATTGTACTCCATGACAGCTTTTTTAGCACTCTGCACCAATACCTCACGAGGCTGCATGTCACAGCAAGTGTCTGTTGATCTTGCCGGAGTGCCCATTCAGAATCTTTTCAGTCGCTCAGGTGGAAATACGCGTTTCAAACAAAATGTTACTTCCCGGTTGGCGGGATTCTCGCAATGTGGTGTGCGCATGATCAAAAGTGGAACGAAGTCTCGCTACCACAAGATAACGCGCGATTTCATAAGACTCTTTACTGGCTGTTTGTGCTTTCTGTGGTGTACAGTACGTTTGTAAATGTTATGCGCTCTTATCATCGTGGGAATTGATTATAGCTCTAAATAAATATTGAAGTTTTTTTAAAGAATCCGTATAACTTTATTTGTACGCCCGTATACTACGTTTATTGAATCAAATCCGTATAAAATACGGACATTCCGTATAGGTTGACCTGTATGTGGAGTGTTTTTATTCCTCTTATGCCACAGCGATTTGCTGGTACTGACTATCCATTTATAATTACTATAAACATTGTGGAACGTCCAAAAGACAAGTTAGCGCCTATCGTCAGTTATATTATAGCAAATAAGACCAGAAATCTGAAAAATACACCTTTGGTGGAAAACTCATTACAAAAGTGCCGACACTGGAGACTCCTTCCAAAAATGTTTAAAAAAAAGTCTCCATGCTTCACCATATTAATGATTATACTTTTATTTGTATAGGTAATCGTATGGGGCCGAGTAAAATTAAGGATTTTCATGAGTGATTTCAAAGTTTTTAAAACTTTGAAATCATGAGTGAAATTGATCCTTAATTTTACGAGGAACCACACGATTACTTGTTTATAATATATCGGGCCAAATTCATACTTCGGAAGCCGTTCACGTTTTCTGAACCAGATAGTCTCAGGTCGCGAGACTATCTTGCACGTTTGAATCAATTTCTAAAGCGTCTTTCATCATGACACACATGCACCAAAAAAAAAAAACCTGCGATAGCACCTTGTCTAACTCAGCATTCATACGCCACTAGAGAGTCGTTTATTTGTCTTTCTGCGGCCCATTTCTTAAACACGGAAAGCCAAAAATTCGTACTTTTTTTGTATTTATTTTCGCTTGCAGCTTTCAATTGGTTTATCATTTCTTCGTCAAATATAGCGAAACGTGGCATTGCTGAGTCAGCCATTTTTTTGACAAAATTTGCTAATTTTTATAACCGTAACCAAGCAACGAACTAGCCACTAGCATTTCAGAAATACGGCCCCGCGTTAAGGGAAAAAAAAAAAAAGCCCTCCTTGATTGACCAATCAGAATTGAGTAATTTGGCCCTATGTATTATAAATGAAGTAACGTTTTAAATTCATTTATCGTTATATTACATCCTCCATGTAAAGGAACTGTTACTATAGAAATGTGTATTAGAACGAGCGAGGTTTAATATAAACGTGTGATGTGAATTACAGACAGAACTACAACCAGAGCTGCCGTTATAGAAGATTAAATCAACACCTTTTGACCAGGGTGGCACGGTGGTGTAGTGGTTAGTGCTGTCGCCTCACAGCAAGAAGGTCCGGGTTCGAGCCCCGTGGCCGGCGAGGGCCTTTCTGTGCGGAGTTTGCATGTTCTCCCCATGTCCGCGTGGGTTTCCTCCGGGTGCTCCGGTTTCCCCCACAGTCCAAAGACATGCAGGTTAGGTTAACTGGTGACTCTAAATTGACCGTAGGTGTGAATGTGAGTGTGAATGGTTGTCTGTGTCTATGTGTCAGCCCTGTGATGACCTGGCGACTTGTCCAGGGTGTACCCTGCCTTTCACCCGTAGTCAGCTGGGATAGGCTCCAGCTCGCCTGCGACCCTGTAGAACAGGATAAAGCGGCTACAGATAATGAGATGAGATGAGACCTTTTGACCAATCAGAATAGAGAATTCAACACCACTGCAGTACGATTCGGTATAAAATATTTTAAAGCGCATTTATATGTAATACTCTAAAGGACTTGACAAAAAGATCCTATGAAATACATATTTATTCCATTCACTGGATATGAGCAATCACACACTCTGGCTACTCTACTACTAGGATATACCATGAGTAGAGAAAAACAAAATGGCGGCACGTGTTGCTGAACCAACCGAGGACGAAATAAAAACTGAGAACAAAACCAATAAATAAATAAAAATACCACAGCAACAAAATATGGAATAAAAAGTATGTTATTTTTCAAGAATTATCGCATTTTTCACAAATTGCTCCTGTCATTTCACCGGTTTGCTTATATTCTAAGCAGAAATTATTTATTTATCGAATTTGCAAAAAATAAAACCCCTCAGTTTCTCAAAATCCACTGAACGTGGATAGAATAAAACAGTTATTCCACTCAATCTCATCGTACATGGATTATAGACAACTCGGTGCTACGCACCTCGTCGGCTATCAGCTCATGTACGACTCGATTTCATGGAATAACTGAATTATACATCTCTTAAATTATAAAGCTATACATCATATAAAATTCTGATAACAGGCTAAAAACTTTCAGAAAGACATTGTTACCAAAGATATTTGTGAGGAAAAAAAAAAGCGACACATAAAAATTATGAAAACATTGACTTAAAGACTTTCAGAAAGACGTACAATAACGTTGTTGCCTATGAGCAATTCTGACTATTCTTACTAAATAGATGTGTATTTAAGGGTTTCTTATGATGATTAACTGCAATTGCAAATGAACGTCCTCTCGACACAGAGTTTAACTAAAAATACAGTTGAGTGCAAAAGTTTGCATCCCTTTTGCATTCCCTGTGCAACAAGTCACTGCTTGTGCTAGGTTTGTAGAGTAACAAAACTTTTTTTTTTTTTTTTTTAAAGATGACGACTGGGGGGGAACCCAAAAACGTTAATCACTGTTAGGGATGTAGCACGATAAAACGAAGTAATGAGCTGTTCGGTGCTACAGCTCTAAATCAGAAAAAGTTGGGATGGTTGGGGAAATGCAAATTGAAAATAAATAAAGCAAGCAGTGACTTCTAAATTTACTTTGACTTGTATTTTATTGCAGACAGGACTGACATTGAGCATTTCATTGCCCACCTGTGTTTAGTTTAATGGCCGTAACAAATTTGCAATAAAATACTGAGAAGCCAAGATATCAAAAATATAGTCACGTACATCTAACAAAGAAAAACTAAAAGAGGTGTGACGGGGGAAAGGGACAGAACTTTCGTCCCAACTGCGATCGAACCCCTACTGAGTAAAATAAGATATACTATCTAAAAGCTTCAGAAATACCTAGTGTTGCATATTCTCGAACAGAGGTGGACAGTAACGAAGTACATTTACTTGAGTACTGTACGCAAGTACACTGAGTACTGTACTTTGAGGGTTTTTTTTTTGGAAACTTATGACTAACTTCACTACATTTGAAAGACAAATATCGTACTTTTTACTCCACGACATTTCTATCAAGGTCCTCATTACTATGAAGCAGCTTTGAAAGTGGATTTTTTTTCTCTCTTTCCTTTTCTAAAACGTGATTGGTTTTTTCACAGGTGACACTGAGACAGTCTATCAGTAATCACTAGGGTCACGTTACGTCCATAGACTGTATAATATCAAGTTCAATGATTTCTCCGCAGCATTATTTGAACATGATCAGTCAGTCAATGGCAGAATGGAAGGAGGCGGTTCTTCTGGGGAACGCACGCACCCGTGGCCATACCTAGAACCCATGTTTCAGTTTTCTGAAAGGATTAAAAATTAATTTCGTTTTAAACATGTTTGCTTTGTTTGCCAAAAACGAACCACATCACGGCCTACAAAAACTCGCTGTCCGACCTGCGGAAGCATATTGAGGTCTGTAAACGTTTTATTCCAAGAGAAAGCTTGCAATGCGTTGTATGTGCTTTTAGAGCGAGCGATAATGTTGCAATAGCTATACAGTCTGGTTAGTCAAATGACTTTCTATGGATTTGCCCGCCAAGTTGCCGTAGCCTTGTCCACGGCTAATGTTAACACATAGCTAGTTAACTTGGACACTGTTAGTTAGCGTGTAAAAACGGAGTTACGCCAACATGAATAATGTGAACTTATCTGAAGTCCTGTCAGAAATATTTTAGCCTAATCTTGCCAAATAAACAAAATGTAGAAATCTCTCTTTTCTAGTAACATTAGTTACCCAATATGATTGAGTTTGAAAGAGTTTGCTAGCATGTCAGGTGGAGTTTACTGACTAGCCAGCTTAACGTTAAACCGCCATGATGCACAGCATGCGTTCATTTTTGTAAATCCAGTCGGTTGCTTCAGAGGCATTAGGTTTTGTAAGCGTTGTGGCTATAATACAATGATGCGTTAACAGAAAATGTACTTTTAACACTTAAGTATTTTTAAAAGCAAGTACTTCAGTACTTTAACTTAAGTAAAAATTTGACTGGACAACTTTCACTTGTATCGGAGGAACATTTGACCAGTGGGATCTGTACTCTGACTTCAGTAATGAAGTTGGGTACTTTGTCCTCCTGTGTTCTCCAAGCAGAATTCCTCGGTTCCAAATCTCTCACTATGGCATAAACTTGTTCACTAATTTTCTTTTCAAACTGTGAACTGGTTTATATTGAATTGGTCACAAAGGTACTTAGCATTAGTTATTTCTTATCTACAGTTATATAGTGTATATAGCAATCTGTACATCAAGTTACGCAGTGGTTAAAGGGTTAAATAGGTGAATTAAGACAAACAGATCAACTTTAAACGAACTCAGACATTATAAAGCAAATACAGTATTTACAGAAGCCTAAATGTTCAGTGATTCAGTCGTGCAAATACAGTCCGTGCAAAAGTCTTAGGCGCCCTGTTTTTTTTTTTTTCCTTTCATACAAACTTTGTTATAGATTTCTTTTTTTAAAAGATTTTTTTGGGGCTTTTTTCACCTTTATTGGATAGGACAGTGTAGAGACAGGAAATGAGCTGGAGAGAGAGAGAGAGACGGGGAGGGATCGGGAAATGACCTTGGGTCGGAATCGAACCCGGGTCCCTGAATTTATGGTATGGCGCCTTAGTCGACTGAGCCACAGCGCCCCCTGTTATAGATTTCTATTTTATGACTTCTACATTATTGAGTTGGTACAAAAATAGTTTTCCAGCATAAAATTAAAATGTTACAGGGAAGAACTAGATGCCAACGGCGTCGATGGGGATGCCTCCGCCCGGTAGACTACACGCCTTATTAAGTTGTGATTGGGGATGGACATTTGACCTCACAGTAATCTTTTTTTAAAGATTTTTTTTGGGCTTTTTTCACCTTTATTGGATAGGACAGTATAGAGACAGGACAGGAAATGAGTGGGAGAGAGAGATGGGGAGGGATCGGGAAATGACCTCGGGTTGGAATCGAACCCGGGTCCCTGGATTTATAGTATGGCGTCTTAGCCACCTGAGCCATGACGCCCCCTCTCACAGTAATCTTGACCTGGTGAAATTACTTGTATTAGCCTTGGAGATATTGTGTTCACAAGGTTTTCGGACAGCCATTTGACCTCACAGTGACCTTGACCTTAGACCTTTTGATCTCAAAATCTAATCAGTTCATGTTTGTCCCAAAGCGCACAAATGGTGAAAGTTCGGGACGGACAACCCGAAAACATAATGCCTCCTGCACCTTAAGGTGGCGGAGGCATAAAAAAAAGCATATTTCATAAGAGCGCACTTTTCAGATTTAAAAAAAAAAAAGAAAACATAATGAAGGCTCCTGGGTTTTGGTGCAAAATGAGGACGCGAGTGTGACGGTCAAAGTGTCCAGAAGAACTGGGGCTGGTTCTGGAAGATGCTCAGTAAAACTTCCAGCTCATTTCCTTATCAAACCGCACTCACTGACAGTTTTATCACACCGCTCCTGTGAAGGACGGCCCCATGAGGACAGTTGAGGGTTATACCTGGAGGACGCTCTGGACTCTTACAGTAATGCTTTTATGGCTGAGGACTACAGTTGTCTTGCTAACTTTAGGACTGCAGTTGTCATGAACAGTTTTGGACTCAAATTTCCATCAATGAAGAATTATAACATCAACGAAACTGTCCTCATGTTAAAACTTAATATTATAGTCAGGCTGTCTGTTGTTGCCCAAATGAGGATGGGTTCCCTTTTGAGTCTGGTTCCTCTCGAGGTTTCTTCCTCATGTCGTCTGAGGGAGTTTTTCCTTGCCACCGTCGCCACAGACTTGCTCATTGGGGATAGATTAGGGATAAAATTAGCTCATGTTTTAAGTCGTTCAAATTCTGTAAAGCTGCTTTGCGACAATGTTTATTGTTAAAAGCGCTATACAAATAAACTTGACTTGACTCACTGGACCTCAGACTACCATTTTTTTTTAAAGCAAAGGGTCATCTCACACCAAATACTGACCTTGTTATATTGATTTATTATGCTTTACTGCTGTTTACAGTATTTTTTTTAATGTTGAAACATTTAATTTCATTTTTTAAGCTATTTTTGGTCGACAGCTAGGGCTGTAACAATATGCGTATCGAAATCGAAATCGCGATACGCAGAGCCACGATCCGTGTCGCGATACAAGAAGGCAGAATCGCGGTACACCCTTTCAAACTTCTCCTCAGCCCAAAAACAGAGGCGCTTCCACACTTCAATTTATGAATACTTTACTTTTTATTTAAATTACATTTTAAACTTACTTAAATTACTTTTTTTTTATATCCATTAGTAAGTCGTTTTTTCGCTGACCTGCAACAATCTTCTGCGAGTCACGCAACGTCCACACTCGCCACTGGCAGAGCATTCATTTCTTTTAAGCGGTCGCCATTCAGGTTGCGACGCGGGGAGCGAATCTGTAAACAAGCAGCTCATTGGCTGGCTAGGTGTGCCACAAGCCAATCACAATCACTTGACCGGAAAGGCGTCTGCTTGGGCGGAAGCCTTCTGCGGCAGTTACATTTTGACACGCGAGCAATGTTTCACTATAAAAATTCCGTAATTTCCATCTGTTTTCCGCGATCACAGAAAATCATTGGCCCTATGAGAGTGAGACAGTGAGAGAGCCCCCCCCCCCCCCAAAAAAAAATCTTCACGATTTGGAAAAATGACTTTTTCAGAACCGAAAAAAAAACAGAGCTTCCGGCTCAACAGTATTATTTTGAGAAATAAAACAGTCTTTGGATATACATTTGTTCATTTTTGCATACATATTACTCATTCTCTGCAGTGGTCTGAATTATTTGTTATTAAATAGTTAAAGTAAGTAAATGTTAATTAGTCAAATTTACTACTTTAAAAATACATTTTAAAAAAATCGTGGGTGTATCGAATCGTGGGTCAAAAATCGCGATATGAATCGAATCGTGAGTTGGGTGTATCGTTACAGCCCTATCGACAGCATTTCTTTACGTCTTTTGCACAGCGCTGTATTTCTGAGAGATGAGTGATAACGGTCATATGAGCTGTCATTTAACACTTATATCCATTCTAACGCTGCCAGAACTCATACACTACCTTCTTCAGATCACGCCAGCCTGCAGACTGAAAGATTACAAAATAAATTAGTTTAAACTACCCCTTTAGCCAAATATGACACTCTTCACCATTATCCACACAAGTGTGCTGGTGTCAAACGAGCACTTTAGTGAAAGTGATGTAGTACCTGGTGGTGGTCTTCCATCGTTGATGTTGAACGCTGTGGCAAAAATTCCAAAAGGAAACGCTCCAATACCGAAGGACATCTGGAAGCCGCCATCTCCGAAACCGAATCCTTGAAAGCCCTGCAATAAGGAACGGGGATGTGAGCGAGGACACGGGTACGCTTAACAAAACAGACAGACAATTAAGCCATTTACTGTAATGTAAAGATGAGAGATACGAGTGTAATAGTCTCTAACTTTTAAATATTTTTAGAAATCTTGCTTTGGTTTTATTTATGTTGGTCAGAGTTAGCCCAATGACTCAGGATTTTAGCAGAAAGGTGTTACATGATGAATGAATAAATAAGCAAATGGTTTGTATTATTAGGAGGAGAGAATATCCTAAGAAATACTGATAATCCTCAGTGTGAACCGACATCTTTTATATTTCTGTTCTAGTCCGTGTACAAAACAAAAAACGTGCAACATTTCTACCCTTTTTGGCTTTACAGATTTTTCTTCATTTAACAAAAATTGTCTAAAACTACAGTGCTGTGCAAAAGTCTGAGACACATGTGAAGAAATGCTGTAGACCAAAAACAGCTTAAAAAATAATGAAATGAAATGTTAACACCTTAAAAAAAAAAAGCCATAATAAATGAAAAGTCAATATTGTATGAGACGACCCTTTGCTTTGTATAGGTAATCGTATGGGGCCGAGTAAAATTAAATATTAATTTCACGAGTGATTTCGAAGTTTTGAAAATTGCCCGAGTCGCGATTTTCAAAACTTTGAAATCACGAGTGAAATTGATCCTTAATTTTACGAGGAACCATACGATTACTTGTTTATAATATACAGGGCCAAATTCATACTTCGGAAGCCGTTCAAGTTCACAACATTGGTTCAGAAAACGTGAATGACAAATCAGGGCGCGAGACTATCTTGCACATTTGGATTACTTCTAAAGCGTCTTTCATCATGACACGGCGACGCGACACGAGGATTTTGAAAGTGGTTTACAAAGTTTTATTGGAACTTCTTTACAAAAGCCATTTTGTTGACAAAATTGGCTAATTTTTGTAACTGTAACCAAGCAACGAACTAGCCAATAGCATTTCAGAAATACGGCCCCAGTGTTAAGGAAAAAAAAAAAAAAAGCCCTCCTTGATTGACCAATCAGAACTGAGTAATTTGGCCCTATGTATTATAAATACGGAAATGAGCTGGAGGTTTTACTGAGCATCTTCCAGAACCAGCCCCAGTTCTTCTGGACACTGTCACACTCACATCTTCATTTTGCACCAAAACCCAGTAGCCTTCATTACGTTTTCTTTTTTTTTTTTTTTAAATCTCTTATGGAATACGCTGCTCAGATACAAACTCCCCCCCGTAACATTAAATTTTGTGCTGGGGAAGGAAAAAAAAAAAAAACACACCACATTTGGACTCTAAAATATCTTTGTAATATTTTGACTCAATAATGTAGAAGTCATAAAATAGAAATCTATAACAAAGTTTGTATGCAAAAAAAGGGTGTCAAAGACTCTTGCACAGTACTGTAGATCTTTAAAAAAAAAAAGTTATCAGGCCATTATTAAAAAATGTTGTTTCCGGTCCACCGGCCGGGTGAGTGCTGTTTGTGCGGCTGAAATTTTTTTTTTTAACGCCGGTTTTTCGACATTTTTTTTCGGGTTCGTAAATCTAAAATTGAACTTGACATTTCCGCATTCCCAGGGCTTTCCACTAAGGCTCATACTAGCCAGCCATGACAAATAAGTAGCCAGCCGGGGGGAGTAAACACAAAAACTCCCATGCATGCAGTTCCCAGGATTAAATGCATTTTCCACAGACCATTTATTTATTCACTTTACTCAAATACAAAGTAAAATGGCAGTAAATCTTCTCTCTTTTCTTGCGTATTGCATCATGAGGCGTTCCTGGCTTGTAAATCTCTTATTTTCGGTGCATGACACATTCACGCAGCTGAGCATGCTATGAATTAACAACGACAACGGTCTGCAGTGGGGCGACACAATTACACACTCAGCTAACATTTCTCCATTTGTGTATGAAAATACTGTACACTCCAACCACTCAGTTTGGGTTCATTTACAACCAACGGTGTCTTTTGATGCAAGCACGTAATTGAACGAGAGAAGACTGGTTTACCGGAGACAAAATAAGCGTCATCTCTGCTTCTGTTCCCTCCGACACACTACTGCCTCCGCCGAGTGCGCGCGCACTCTGAACTGAATCAGCTCTGCGCATGCGCCGTGCGGCACAAAAAAATGGCAGCCACCATGAAGGAAGGAGATCCGGAGTTTTCAATTTTGCTTAAGTGTGAAATCGCAAAATGGTATTCTAGCGAACAACAAAATAGTGAAGATTCAGAAAAACAAATATCATTCAGTGATCATTTTAATAGTGTAATTTCATCCGAACTCGGCCTAACGCTCGATTTAGAACTACAAAAAGTCCGTGTGTGGGACATTTTAAGTACCTTTGTAAAAGTTTTGCAAATGTTGCAGTCAGCATTTAAAATGCTAACTTAAAGTTTTTGTGCAAGTTTCAGTTGATTAAACTGTCATTTTATTAAATGTGTCTGCTTTTGTAATAAAAAAAGTACTGAAAGAAAAAGCAAACAGCATTGCGATTTCTTATCCATATATATATATATATATATATATAAAAATAAAAATCCCTCTCTCCCGACTGAATTTTTTTGCTCACCCGGTGGACAGGAAACGGATTTTTTTTTTAAGGATTGCCTCTGTTTGAATGTGCATCTCTGCTGACTTTTGCTCATTCTTCTTGGCATATCTGTTCTTAAAGCTGTATCAGGGTAGTTCTTCGGTAACTGAATTACATTTCACAGCAAAACGTGGTAACTTTTTTTTTTTTAGTTGCAGAACTCAGGATAATGATATTAAATAAAAATCTTTTTTTGACCCTATAAAATTGAAGACCCTGAAAATTGGCTGTTTTAACTCTGAACGCAAAATCTTTCATGACGAAAGAGACGTCAGTAATGGAATTACGTCAGAAAAAAACCCTGAACTTTCATTTCTTAAAATTCAAACCAAGAATTCTCTGAAGTGACGATTTTTAAATCTGGCTTTCAG
The DNA here is from genome assembly GCF_027579695.1 of Neoarius graeffei. Taxonomy (NCBI): domain Eukaryota; kingdom Metazoa; phylum Chordata; class Actinopteri; order Siluriformes; family Ariidae; genus Neoarius; species Neoarius graeffei. Next base: position 7,095,945 of record NC_083596.1, read on the forward strand.
TACATTTTGCCTTGGATTCCATACTTTAGCAAGATCACTGAGCTGACAGCTTAATAATTTCATAATTCTGGCCTCTCTGCTGAAGAATTGCCCATCACTAAGTAGGAAGAACGTCTTTTCAAACAAAGCTTCTGTTTTATGCTTCTGTTTATCGTAGATAAATTATGATATTCAAGTCTTTGAATGGCGTTTCTCTATCTTGAAGAACTTATAACAAAGAGGCCACTAAAGAGAACTAGAGCAGACAACAATGATTTGGTGGTTCCTAGTATCAAGAGAAGTCCCACGTTATGAGATACCTTGCTCAAGAGCACTTCAGCCCAACCTCATGCCATGGCTGCCCAACGTTAACCTAACCGCATGTGGGGGAAACCGGAGCACCCGGAGAACATGCAAACTCCACACAGAAAGGCCCTTGTCGGTCTCTGGGCTTGAACCCAGAACCTTCTTACTGTGAGGCAACAGTGCTAACCACTACACCACCATGCTACCCATGGTTTATTGAATTTTAATGATTATTTTTATTCTGTAGTGATTGTAGACACCAAGTATAATTATTATTTTACTTTTTTTTATTCTTGTGCTATAATGTGTACATATAGCATTATATAAATGTAATAAATTATTATTAATAAATCAAACCGATGATATGTCCTTCATTTCCATTCACAAAACAAGGTCATAGCAGACCCCAACTTTTGCACTCCACTGTTCTTGCCACCGTGTTGTTGATCCCCATTTCACCACG